>NW_013670504.1:56904-75331 GCF_000517525.1 Limulus polyphemus | reverse complement strand
TATATATATATATATTGCTCGACTGAGGCCTAGAACTTTCTACAAACTACAAGATGTTATGGTTCGTAAATAGTTATGTAAGCAAACTTGAGATAAATTATCACTTCTAAAAATACTCAGTTTAAAATTCGTGCTTTATAACTATCTAGAATACCACTCACTTTAGAAATCGCCCATTATGGCTAAACTCACACACAGTCTAACTTCACGTTTTCACTGTTACTTTCACTTTCACTAACTTGATAGCTTATATACATATTGCTGGATCCCTGGTCGTGGTCTCGATCTTGTGTTACATGAGGTCTGTCTTGCCTCTTCTATTTGTGAAGACATCTGTATACTGGCACAATTGCTCTTGTAGCTCTTCTACTTGCCAGTCAGTTCTTCACTCATGTTGATGTTCTTGTACATCTCATCTCCACCCAATGTTCTTAGGTTTAGTAGGTCTTCATTTTCTATGACAAAGTCACCATCTTCTTGTTCTGCATCTATGACAGTCACACCTGTAACGTCCATCTGTGCCTCAATACCAGTACCCATAGGTCTTTTTTCCTCTCAAAGTTCCTCTTCAACAGATTGGCATGGTAGATCTTTATCTTCCCATCTACTTTACCTCATAGTCCATTCTGTTGACTATTTCCTGCACATCAGAAAGTCCTTTCACTTTAGGGTGAGTTTGTTGTTGTATGTGGGTAGCAGAACTAAGAAATTTCTGTCTGACCTTGAAATGTTGATCCTTGGTCTTCTTGTCATAGAAGTGCTTCCAACTGCCTTGAACTTCATACAAGGTTCTCCAGTCGGTTTCTGAGGTCTAACGCATACTGGTATGTGTTCCTCACTTTTGACTCTTCTTTTTCTGTCTAAAGCTCTTTCAATATCTGCATTGGACCTCATTCTGTTCTTCCATACAGCAATTCAAAGGGTGAAAATCCTGTACTTGCTTGTGGGACTTCTTGGTAAGCAACTAATAGTGCCTGCAGGTACCTGTTTCAGTCACGTGGTCCCTCTTGGCACATTTTCTTCAGCATGCTTTCTAAGATTCCATTGACTATCTCATAAAGTCAATTACATCTAGGGTTGTATGAGGTGGTAAAGAGCTGCCTAATACTGACGAGTCTTTCTGTCACTAAAGACTTGTTTTGGGAAGCATACTCCACAGAATACTTCCAGGAGAGCTTCTACTACTCTCTCTGTCTCTATCTTCGGCAATGCTATGGTTTCTGGGTAAAGTGTTGCATAGTCGACTACTGTCAGTATATACCAGCTTCCCTTGTCAAATACAAGTGCTAGTAGTCTGATAAAGACCACAGCTACTCTGCTGAAGGGCTCTTCTATGAAAAGCATCTCACCTTGGCTACCTTCCCTCAAGGTATTGTCCTTTGGCAGATGTCACATAACATGCAGAATCTTGTCCCATCTCTGATGACCCCCTGCCAAATGGAAATTGCTGGTGATTCTGTCTACCATCTTTTTTTTTCTCCTAGGTGTCCTCCTACAATTGACTCATGAGCCAGCTTCATCAGTTGAGTCTAGTATTCTGTTGGTACTATAATGTGTTTAACTTCGCCAGTAGAACTGCTTTGATAAATCTTGTGCAGCACTCCATTTTGATCCTATATTGTATAAGTCTTCTTCTCTTTGGTTTTATGCTTCACTTTCTCCCTGGCACTATCCCAAAGTTTCTGCAGTGAAGGGATTTTCTCCTGTGCTTACTTCATTTCCTGTAGACCTACATTCGGGATGTCACTTTTCGAGACTTGATGGGGCTTGATGTCTTGCTTGTTCTTATTCTATTGAGCTCTTGTGGTGACAGCAAATGCTTCATCAATCTTCTTTCTGTCTGGTTCCAAGTCGTAGATGGGTGCCTTCATACACATGGCCCCAAGGCCTCCCACACAATATGGAGGGTTCACCTTTATTCTTTCTATGGGAAACTTTCTCACTGTTTCATCAATCATCACAAAAACATGTACCTAGTCCGTCATCTGACCATCAGATACTAGAATGGTTCTCACTGTGGCACTGCTGTATCCATTGTCTCGTAGGACTTTCACTTTCTTCTCCCTGACATAGCCTTCACCTACTGGCATGTCGTGGTTAGTTGGCACCTCTTAATGTTTGTCACATGCTCCAATCACTATTGGCCCTGTTAACCCATTTGCTAGCTTGAATTGATCCTCAATCATGCACTGTTTAAGCATGGTGATAACACTTTCTTCTTTTGGTGAATCTGATGAGTTGTCTCTATTCTATTTCTTCTGGAAGCAGCATCCAAGGTGACAGTCACTCTCTTCGTGTTTCTTGCCAAGACTATCTCTGTAGGTAGCTTCAGCTACTTTATGTTAAGATTTCTGCTGCTGCTTGTTGGTGGCAGGCTTGCACTTTCTCGCAGTGTGCCTCATTTCATAACAATCATAGCATCTCTTTGCTTTCTGTTTGTTGACTTCTTGTCACCCTTGGTGGTATCCTGCTTTCGGTCAGCCACCCTGGTTTCGACTTTAAATGGTTATTCTTAGACTTGCCAGTTATACTCCCCCCATGGGCTTCCATATACTGTTCTGCTAACTTGATAATCTCGTCCACATCTTTTGGTGCTCTCTCCTTTACGAACAGTGACATGTCATTTGAATACATGATCATGAACTGTTAACATATTGGTGGATCTTCCAGTCCTTCAAACTGCATTCACACTTGACCATGTCACTCCATCTTGTAAAGCATCTTCGTAGAAATGCCACAAACTGAAATACAGTTTGTCCAGTGTCAGATTTGACTTCTCTGAACTTCTGATGAAAAACTTCCTCAGTAAGCTCAAAGCATTTCACCAAGGCCACTTTTAATTTGTCATAATCCATGGCATCTTCTGACGTCATGCCTCCATACACTTGTAGGCCTTTTCCTGTGAGAAGTAGGCTGAGACGGACTGCCCTGTCGCCTTTGTCCCAGTTCTGACTTTGGGCAAATATTTCATATCTCTCCAGAAAAACATCCATGTCGTCTTTCCATTCATCAAATCTGAGCAGCGTGGGTGGACTGGTTCTGACTCCATTGTCATTCTTCGGTCCTTCATTTTTCTGTTGGGTGAGTTTTGCTATCTCAGTTTGCGTTTTTATTTTCCCTGTTTTTAGTCTCTCCTGTCTCTCCTTTTCATCGTTCTCAATTGTTCTCATATTCTCTTTCTCTCTATTTCCAGTCTCTCTTTTCTCTTCTTTTCTTTATTCCGTCTTTTTTTCCTCTCTTCTCTGCCTCTCCTCCTCTCTCTCTTCTGTTGCCACTTTTCTTTCTCTAGTTCTTGTTGTTGTTCATCAAACTCTCGTAGTTCCTTATATTTGAGATCAGGTCACTCACCTTTTCCAATCCATTTATCAAGGTCAGTCGACATGGTTAAATAGCTGGTTGTAAACTTCCATATTTTCGCCACCACTACAGCTGTGTGTGTATAGGCCTACTTATTTCTACTGTCATTCAAGTCTTCTTCTTCTGCCACTTACCACTGTATAATCCTGGCTGCCTCACAAATGCCAGATTTTATAGGGCCACAATTCCTTACAGTAGGTGTATGTGACTTGTTGGCAATAAATTTCAACAATAAATGGGCAACACACAATTCACTTGTTTTAAAATAATATATTCAAAACACATCAAGCGTATGTACAAAAATTCGTTACAGTGTTGGTTATCACAGTTGTAACTAGAGCTTTAAATATATGCCCCTCTTTCGTCAAAGTCCACACAGGCGGGCTCAATTACTTTAAAACACCCTTTGACAAGACAAATTATTCTTTTATACTCTGTTATTACAATACAAGGCTGCGATACTCACTTTAAATTCACCACTAAAACTGTTGGTTACCACAGTTGTATCCAGAGATTTAAATGAATGTCTCCTTTCGTCAAGGTCCACACAGGCGGGTTCAATTACTTTGGAACACCCTTTGACATGACAAATTCCTCTTCTTTATTTCTTTTATTACAATACAAGCTGTGAAACTCACTTTAGAAATCTCCCATTGCAGCTAAATTCTCATGTAGTCTAACTTCACTTTTCACTTTCACTCGTACTTTCACGTTCACAAACTTAACTTGCACCAACTTGGTCACCTTTATGTATATATATTGTCTGCCTGAGACCTAGAACGTTCTACAATGTAAAAAACATTATGATGTAATAATACTCATTTAAAGCAACAAGAAAAATTCAGAAGGTTCGAGTAACATGATGTCAATTCAAAACAATTGAATTATGCAACAAATGAAAATGTAAACAGTTACGTTAGCAAACATGAGATAAATTATCACTTCTAAAATAGTAAATTTAACACTCATGCTTTATAACTATCTAGATCATAACTAGTATCAAATTTAAATGAAAATTGATGTATACCTAACAACTGACAACATACCTGAGGTCCCTATGAAATCTCTGCAGTGATTTTTTTCTGCGTGACACCTGTGTTTATATGACGACACATTACTGTTGGCCTACCCATATAGCCATCTGTTTGTATAAGTAAATCAGCAAATTACTTGAGCAGTTAAGTGAGCTTCTGATTCTGTGTTGAGTTCAAATTAATAGCACAATACTAGTCACAAAGTCTGATGCTCAGGAAGTCGTGCATTCACTTTAACATGCAATACAGATTATGTGATGGCAGCTATATGACTAGTCAGTATCACTTCTGCTTCCACTTGGTGCCCATGATCATTTCAGCTGGAACTACATATACAAATATCCATACTTACAGATCAACATTGGCACATCACCAGCACTCTGACAGTTAATTGTTTGAGCAAGTCCAGCATAATTTCTGGATTGTGATTGTGCATTTGCTCTACCATAACAACAGAACAGCAAAAAATGAATAAGACTGCATCCAAGAAGCACTTGCATGCTTTCAAGCATCACATAAAAATCTAGTTGACAATTTGTCCAATAGTTTCATAGCTAAATTTCCAAGCCTGATACAAAATTGGAGATAACTACATTCACTCTGCAAATGACATTGACGAGGTAAACTTGCAGACATGTTTTTCACTCATATTGAGTTGGTTACTATTTGTTAAATTGAAGTATGTGTTATCTGGCTTGACACACACACACACGTCAAAATAGAGTAAGGTCCTGGCTTCTCCAGTATCACTTGAAACTCAACCTCATGTCCACGTATCATCACAGGCACATACCATGTACTCCCAAGTCCATGGTTATCTGAACTAGCTACGATTTCATTGGTAGACTGTTGCACTTTCCCTAGCTTGTGGCAAGATTTAACTTAGGCTTTATTAGTTTAATCTAGCTGGAGAAACTGCAGCCATAACTTTCTAACAACTCTCATGATTTTGTTCATTGTTCCCATCTCACAATGTGATACAGACAACTCAACATCCAATGATTTGGTAAGCCACAGTTAAAACAGGGACAATTCCTCACATTCTAAGTATCATCTTGATGACCACTCCTGCTGTATATGTGACACAGCCATGGCAACTAGACATGGGAAGTCCTGTTGTCTTGAAGGGAACATGACAATTGCATTATAAACACATTTTTGTATCTGTGCCAGTGGAATTGTTTTTAGATGTTTAGCCTTCAGGCGATCACACATGCTTGAGATCCTTTTGGAGCTTTTGAATAATCACTAAAATGGATTTTATTGTTAACACTTTTCACCAACCCTTGATGCACTTAATAGATTAGATCACTACTTTTTCTGCAAGTCAGCATGTATTGTGGCAAGATGCAAAAAGTATGCCCTTCTACATAGCATTTAATAAGCAGGCACTGGTTTTGACCAAGAAAAATTTCTGGCAACTTACTGACACTTATCTATATAAGGTTTGACTTTTCCGACATATCAAGTATAATACGTTGATACAGTTATGTTTCATATTTAGCATTTCCTTCATAGTGTTAAACATCTTAACAATTTGGAACTCCTAAACTGAGTCACATTTAACTTTTTCAAGCTTCAGAAAACAAGTCAAAAATGTTAAACCTCTCCTTATGACCCATCCAAAATGCTTATATTCTTCCTTGATATAAGGACAAAAATATCAACAGTAATCCATATGAGGCTTTACCAAAAAAGTTTCAAGATTACTTTAATTCTTTTTTTTTAAATGCAAAATTCCGTTAAACAAAACCAGGAACGTTATTTGCTTTCATCACCTCAACTGTACACTTAGCAAAAGGCCTTTGTGTTTTATTGATAGTCACACTTAATGCCTCTTTCAGAACACTAATTGCTCATTTTACACTAAAAGTAAGTATTTTCAATAATTTCATATCTTAGTTGCATAATTTTACACTTCCAAATATTGAAACTCAATTTTCACGTTCGGTTTTGCTCAGGCATTAAAATTGTTACGGTTGTTATGTGTAAAAAAATGTCACTGGTCTTATTCTCTCATTGGTCTTATTCAGTGTTACCAGCAAAAGTTCCAAAAACAGAACACTAATAGTTAAATTTTTCTTGTCGGAAAATATGCCCATTTCTAACCACTTTTTTAGTTTTATATTTTACCATAATTTTCTATCGATTTCGTTATCTTTCCACCCATTTCATAATCACTTAACATACTAATTACAATTTCTGGGGCACATTATCACAGACTACTCGAAAGTCAAGATACAGTTCATCAAGCCTCCTCCAGATAGTCCAACAAGTTGGAAAGGCAAGAAAACTTTTTTTTTTTTCTGAGCCATGCTGAGAATTATCAGATAACACTGAAAAACAATTTTCTTATGGAGTAAACTCAAGTGATTCAGGGTAATTTGATGGTGCTGATTTCATAAATGCAGTCAGAATTTGCCCACAATCTCTAGATTTTGAGTTTTTGTGATATCTCAATATTTTATCAGCACTATGTGAAATACAATGCTATCAACTCAGTACATTAGATTTATGCTGTTAAATTAAGTTTCCTTGGACATTTAATGGGGAAAAGGTATACATTTTTGATAATTTCAAACACTGACTGTATTGTATTGGTGTAAAATTTGTTCTCGATATAATTGTAGAGAACAGAACTACTTTTGCTTCATTCCCACGCTCACCTGCTCCACCCTGGAACCACGAAACCCTCACGTGCGCAGTTTACTAGAACATTCGAGAAGCCCTCGACTGAGCATAAAAAGGGTGGCGTCAGATGTCTCTCACTCACTCAATTGGTCACTTCGCCTCGCTCCATGCACTGCCAAGACCAAGTTCGATCTTCTTCCTCGCATCATACTCGTGATATAATCAAATTTTGCAAAACTTTGTTTTAAAAAAATTTAAACTCTAGTTCTGCAAACATAAATTATTTTATATTTTTTAGAAAATCATTTGAAATACTGGCTGCCTCTAGTTCAAGTAAAGTCAGAAAGTGCAAAAATCACCCAAACAGTTTCTGCTACATTTGTGGAAAATATATTACACTCTCATGAAGGAAAAAAAGTATCACACACAAAGTAAAGGTCGCTTACTACTATTATTTTGGGTGTAAAAATGATGACCAAGAAAAACATTGGGCTTCATGTGTGTGTTGTACAGTTTGCACATCTGGCTTGACGCAGTGACTGAATAAGAAGAGAGCAAGTATACCATTTGCAGTTCCCATGATACAGCGTTAACTCAAAGATCGTCTAATTGACTGCAATTTTGGCAAGAATAATGTTTCTGGATATTCAGAAAACTAAACAATACATTATATATACAGATATTGCATCTGCAATGAAACCAGTAACTCATAGGGATGGTCTTCCAGTGTCACATCCACCGGTGAATGGGGAAACAGAAGGGTTATCCTGCAAAGAAGACAACGAATTATCTTCATCCTCTTCATCTAGTAATTATATTCCTGTAGAACCTCAACATAACCTGCCTCATCTGATCACACAAGAAGAGCTAAATGATGTGATTCGTGACTTATTTCTGTTAAAGCATCATGTGGAACTTCTTGGCTCTCGTTTACAGAAATCGAATTTATTAGCTCCAGGAACAAGAGTTTCAATTTACCGAAGTCGCCATCAAAGTCTTGCTTGTCATTACAGCATGCAAGATATGTTGATGAACTAATGGAAGAATTAGGTACTGAACATCATCCCCAAGAATGAAGATTTTTTATCGACTGATCTAAAGCTAGTCTGAAAGCTGAATGTTTACATAGTGAGAACACTAAGCCATCGATTCCTGTTGCTCATGCTGTGAAAATGAAAGAAACTTATCAAAGCATGCAGATTATTCATTTTTAAATTAAATTTTCAATGAATGAATAAAGATATTAAAAAAAGTTGTTATTTTCACGATATATAAGAATATTTTGAATAAATCATAACTCGAAAAGTAGAGGCGGTCAATAATTTTAACTTAATTTGTCGAATCAGCATCGTCAAATTACTCAGAAACAGTTGGATTTTTCCTACTAGCAGAGAAAAAGTTTTGTTGTTGTTGTTGCCCAGTGTAATTAAAAGCCACGTTTCAACTGATTTTCTAAATGGCTTCTGGTAAGAAATTCCAGCATTTTGCTAGCAACAGAAGTTAAAACAATTAGTCTATAGTTTCGTGGCTTACCCCTCGACTTTTTCTTTTGATAATTTGGAATCATCATGAATTTTCCTGATGTCAAAAGGCTTTTGATGTACATCATTTTAAAGCTCTTCTAAAACCGTTAAACTTCATCAGAGTTTTAAGATACATCTCGTTATGACTGAAGCTTTATTCTATAGACGACTCATAAGTTCTTTTTGAGGATAAAATGAATTTAAGAGAAAATCCTCCATAAATATAAGTAAATAGGTAGTTTTGGAGCACCTTCTTTAAATTAAAACTCATATTCGGCATTAACTTATGGGTTAAGCAATTGCAATAATTAAAAAAAACTTAATTGGTTTGGAATAGCGCAAGGCCCCAAGTAGTTGTACGTCTTACTCGTGATTGTAAGACTGACACTATTCTTGCTCTTCATCATCAAAAACATTAAATAAAAAAGATTTAGCACTATAAAAATCCTCCTTTCCTCTGTATTGAGGTTTTCCTTAAAATCTCTTTAAAAGGGTCAGTATCATATTTGACGTTTCTCTGGCAGCTAAGAAACACAAAACCCCTTAATATCAAATTGGATATTCAGGGTCGAGAAAATTCATAATTCATCTTAAATTTACCAGTAGCTTTTTTAACTACTTTGATTTTATTTTTTCTAAATCCCATTGTCTTTCATTTTTACATTTTAAATTTATAGTTTTGTAATCTTGTCATTTTTCTTTATTATTATTAGTTCAATTCCTTTATTAATATATTTACGAAAGCTTCTGGTTAGAGCACAAGACCTGGGAAGGTATACAAAATACATCCCAAGCTTCGTGTGTTACTTAATTTGAATTTATTACTTGACCTTTGTATTTCAAAGTATCTTGACGTTTATGCTCTACAATTGGTTTCAATAATAGCATAAAAAGACAATAATTCTATGACATCTAGTGTTCAAGAGTTTCTAAATAGTAAATTATATAACCATTTTTTCTTCATCTAGGCCTAAAATAACGTCTTCTGTTGTAGAACCTTTCACATGTTGGACAAGAAAACAATCTCTCTCGCAATATCAATAAATCACTCAACAAAAGAAGAAATATTAAATAGACAATTTTCCAAAAATTAAAGACTTCCGTAAATACAAGCGTGGTTGTTTATTAGTGTAACTAATACGTTTGTAAATAATCCTAACAGTGCCGACAATCAAATCAAGATCCTTGGAGAGAATACCAATAAGTTTCTCCCCCTCCCCTAATTTCTTTCCGGAATCTCAACCAAACCATTCTCCAAGTTTTTACCAAAGTCAATTAGATTGATTCTCCGGTAAAGTTTAAGACTATATTTCATAAACAGATTACCCTCTATCTACTTTTACCACCAGTTCTTTATGAAAATCCTCAAAATTTTCTAAAATATTAGCTTTATAATCTTTTTATAAAAACTCAGTAACATGAATGACACATAACTTGCTAGCAGCCATTAAAGCTTCTAATTTAAGTAAATTTTTGTAAATATTTGTAGTATATAAAACAAACTAAGTTTACTTTCATCTACCCTTATTATCAGAATCTTCCAATCCATTCACCTTATGTTTTCTGATATTCATATCACGATCTTTAAAGGTCAAAAAATTTTCTTTACCTTTCTCTAAGCTAACTGTAAACAGTCCATGAAACAGCCATTCACTGCTTATCCAAGCACCATTTCTCTATCTACTTAAATAAAACTCATCACATCAAACATCTTCCTACCCTTAAACCTTCCTCATAGGTATAAATAGTTCACCTGTTATCCTGACATATCTCTACCCTTAAACCTTCCCCTCAGGTATAAATAGTTCACCTGTTATCCTGACATATCTCTACCCTTAAACCTTCTCCACAGGTATAACTGATTAATCTATTAATTCTGACATATTTCTACCTTTAAATTTTTCCCTCAGATATAACTAGTTCATCTATTGATCCTGACATATCCCTACCCTTAAACCTTCCCCACAAATACAGCCAATTTATCCTTTGATTGTGACATATCCCTACCCTTAAACTTTCCATACAGAGATAACCAGTTCACCTGCTGATCCTGAAATATTCCTAACTTCAAACTTTCCTTACAAATTTAACCATTTTTACCTATTGATCGTGACATATCCATACCCTTAAACCTGTCCCACTGCATATAACTAGTTCACTTGTTGATCGTGATATATTCCTACCCTAAACCTTCCCCACATATATAGCTTGCTCATCTGTTGATCTTGACAGTTCCCTACTCTTAAGCCTGGCTCATTCATATAATCAGTTCCCCAGTTAATCCAAGCACTCTACTCTTAAACACGTACTACAGGTACAATCAGTTCCCCAGTTAATCCAAGCACTCTACTCTTAAACATGTACTACAGGTACAATCAATTCACGTGTTGATACAGGAACTGTACTCTTAAACACGTACCACAGGTACAATCAGTTCATCTGTTGATCAAGACACTTTTCTCTTTAACATGTACCACAGGTACAATCAATTCACCTGTTGATACAGGAACTCTACTCTTACAAACGTATACCAAAGGTACAATCAGTTCATCTGTTGATCAAGGCACTTTACTCTTAAACATGTACCACAGTTAAATCAGTTCACCTGTTGATCCAGGCACTCTACTCTTAAATATGTACCACATGTACAATCAGTTCACCTGTTGATCCAGGCACTTACTCTTAAATATGTACCACATGTACAATTAGTTCACCTGTTGATCTAGACGTAGTACCCTTAAACCTTTTCCACAAATATAAACAATTCACAGATGTAGTTAGATTACCTGTTAATCCAGACATAATACCCTTAAACCTTCCCCACAGATATAACTAGTTCACCTGTTGATCCAAACATACACCTACCCTTAAGCCTGTCCCAGATATATAACCAGTTCACCTGTTCATCCAGACATACTACCCTTAAACGATGCTCTGTAGTCTCTACCATTAAACTACCTATCATCTTTACTAGGTAAGCCTATCGTTCTATAGTTTTCTTGCGCACGCTACCACACACAGAACCTTTCATTGTGACCAATACAAAAACTTCGAGATCCAGTCCTTCATCCTAAAGAACAGCTGCACCTGAATTAGACTTGCTTCTTTAGCTCTAGATCTTTCTCCATTGTATACTTTGGTAATTCCACCATTTACTCCACTTTTGATTGTAACAGCATCCTTAATGTTAATATTTTCTGGTTCTTTTCTTCCACACCAAACCTGTTTCTTTCAATTTGTAATTCAGTATTTCTTCCCCAAACAGCTTTGCTCTTTTTTCTAACAAGCAAGCTCTACAAAGAAACTACAAATCACTCTGAGCCTCCTTATTACTACTACTACTATACGAAAAATGATGTTGATTTGTAATGTTCTTCCTTTTACCAAGTATGTAATGTCTGATTAGATTAATCAGTGCGATATATTCACATATTTATATGCTTATCTGAGGAAGAAACCACAGCAATAAGAATTAAATGACAAATTAGGAAAAAGAGATATATAAACTGTTAAACAAACTGCTTCAGAGAATATAAAAGTTCTGAGGAACCTTGTGTATGTCCCCCAGTGGGACTGCGGTAAGTTTACGCACTTCAACGCCAAAATCCGGGATTCGATTTCCAGTGATGGACATAGCAGATAGCACAATATGACTTTCTTGTAGAACAAACAAACAAAGCTTTGTATGTGATAATTTATATTTTTATCAAACATCAAAAGGGATGTTTTATAACACCCATATAAAACTAAAAACTTAGAAATATGTTTCTTGTAATATTTATTTTGCTTAATAACTTGACCTATTCTTGTACGATTCAGTTTTAGTGAATAATATTGATTTAAAAACAGCATAAGCCTTACATCTTGAAGACTAAAGATATAGGGAAAAAAAAGAGCCAAAAAAGCATAAATCAGTTATAAAATATGAATTTAAATTTGTTCTTCACCAATAAAATTTATGTTCATTTTGCACAATTCTATTGATAATTTATCGTATTGTACAAATTATTTACAATGTTTTAAAACCATTCAAATGGCTTGACATTATTGTATAAGGCCATTAAATTATAGGTAGATTGTACAAATTGTATTCCTTTAAGTTTATATACTAAATATCCATATTTGTTTGCAAATATCAATTTTTCAATGATTAATTTTTCATGCAATATGTCATGCTTTGTTTAATAGGTTAAATGATTTATGATACGGTTGATTTCTTTCTCATTCTCTATTAAGAAAAAGAATTTTCAAAGCTTGATCAGTTCACTGCCCATTACCACGAAAAAATAAAATAATAATAATAATTAGAGAAATAAAAAATTGCGCTCCGTAGTTTGGGGCCGTGGTTACGTTATGTGGTCAATGTCCAAATCCCAATAGTCGATTAGAGTAGCCCTAAAATTAGCAGTGGCTGGTGTTGAATAGTTGCCTTCCTGCTCGTCTGTCAATCCAAAATAAGAAACGCAGGTAGACTCGAGTTAATCTGCGTGAAAGTCAAAACAAACAAACAAATTGTTTTCCTTACCAGAAAAAGAAAAACATAAATATTAGAAACACCAATGTTTTGTTAAAATTATTGGTAGCAGTTATATTTCCTGTCGTGGAGTTCGAACTCACGACCTTCAGATTATAAGTAGAGCGCTTTAACCTCGAGGTCATGTACAACTACAAAGAAAGTTTATTTTTTGTTAACCCAATCTACAATACATGATAACATTGTTCAATTTTAGTATGATTTTTTCTTAGAATGTAGGAATAGGTTATTTGTGTTTTTATATAATAAAAAAGTTGACAATGTACTATATAGCTCAAGCGCCATACAATTTTAAAGAATGTAGATTAAAAAGCTCTTATTCTATTATTTATGTGACCCAAGAAGACATAAGATAAAAAACTGCATTTCTAGATAAAAGAAGTGTACAATAAAGGAACAAGATCAACAAGACCAACCACTGGCAAACAATTACTGAAATGTCTCATATAGGACTATTTTCTATATTGGGATAAACAAGTGTACAATAAAAGAACAAGATCAACAAGACTAATCGCTGGCAAACAATTACTGAAATGCCTCATATAGGACTACTTTTTATATTTGGATAAAGGAAATGTAGAATAAAGGAACAAGATCAACAAGACCAAGTACTGGCAAACAATTACTGAAATGCCTCATATAGGACTACTTTCTATATTTGGATAAAGGAAATGTAGAATAAAGGAACAAGATCAACAAGACCAAGTACTGGCAAACAATTACTGAAATGCCTCATATAGGACTACTTTCTATATTTGGATAAAGGAAGTGTACAATAAAGAAACAAGATAAACAAGACCAAGTACTGGCAAACAATTACTGAAATGCCTCATATAGGACTACTTTCTATATTTGGGTAAAGGAAATGTAGAATAAATTCAACAAGATTCACTTATACGAATCAATTAATGGAATGCCACATATGTAACTCGTCATATGAAAATTTTTTTCTTTAGTTCAGCGAAATCAATGCACGATAACTTCATCTTATCGTACCCTTAGTCGTATATGATACAAGAAGTATAATCTGACACACGATCCGGAACGTTTCTGTATGATACAAGAAGTATAACCTGACACACGATCCGGAACGTTTCTCTATGATACAAGAAGTATAATCTGACATACGATCCGAAACTTTTCTCTATGATACAAGAAGTATAATCTGACACACGATCCGGAACGTTTCTCTATGATACAAGAAGTATAATCTGACACAAGATCCGGAACGTTTCTCTATGATACAAGAAGTATAATCTGACACACGATCCGGAACGTTTCTCTATGATACAAGAAGTATAATCTGACACAAGATCCGGAACGTTTCTCTATGATACAAGAAGTATAATCTGACACACGATCCGGAACGTTTCTCTATGAACTTTTAAGAGAAGGAATTACTTTTATGTACATAACATTTGATGTATACGTTCTGCGCGTGCTTCAAGCGCTTCCCTTTAGCTAATGAACCGTAATAAGTTTTCAATATTAGTTAATTTTGATGACTTAGCTCACTGGTTCGTTTCGAGCGTGACGCTCAGTTTCACATTAATAAACATGTCTCTCATGATTATTTACCTGCTAGGTGGACAACAATTAGGAGGATCGCAAAACTGAAACATTGTTAATTATGTTACGTTGAATTAAATCATAGGATATCGTGAAAAAAGAACCAGGTAAAGCTTGGTATAGAGAAAACTTTACCTTGATACTAGCAGGATCTGGAGCGTGAGAGTTTATTTTTTTTCTCTAGATAACTGGAGTTCTAAGTATAATCATTTGTTCTTTGAAACTAAGTAAATAATTAATATTGTGCCACTACGTGTCATATAACTAATTATTGGAGTTTTCTTTACGGCATTGTTGCTTGTATTAGTATGATCGATTTTATGTCCAACGAGCTACCCAGTAATGTGTTCAATATGTTCCTTTTTAATGCAAATTCAACCTCAATCTGAGATGAAAATTTGGGCGATATTGGTGAGTTTGGAGGGAAAACATTTTAGTATGTACAGTTCTGGAAATAATTATTTCACGACCTTGTTGCATTTTGGGATCACCATCCTCTGGAAGATGAATCACTGTCTAATAGTCTTGGGAATGACGTGATGGATAAGAAACGCTTGTAGATGTCAGCTGTCAAGGTGCCATCAATTTCACGTATTCTCTTCAGTGTTTCCATACAGTTTTTACTGAAACATGAAATTTTACCTCAATCAGTGCCGGAGTAGCCAAACATTGGTCTCTGAACCTGAAAAAAGAGGAGTTCTCAGCCTAAACATGTACCTTTCACTTATGACCTTTAGCAACGATAGCATTCATAATAAAACTCGCCTATGTGGAGTCAGTATGTTGAAACAGATGAAAGCAAAGAAACAAATGATAAACAACTCCCACAAAAAACGTATCTCAATTCTTGAATAGAGAGTTTAAATAATTTTTTAATGAAAAAGGTAAAAATTTATAAAATGATAAAGATCTTTTAAATTTAATTCAAAAAAACAATGAAACTTAATCACAACGTGAAAAGAGAAAACAATAAATGTTATATATCTTTTAATGTCAACAGATTGATTGTTACTAAATTCATTTAAAATATACAACTCAATTAATACATTTTTGCTGAAGGATGTAAAATAAAGACATTCATGCAGGAATTTGAATAAAGATCACACTTCCATTTTTTTGGGTCCCTTTAGGACATGAGCCTCTGGAACCAGTGAGCCTAATGGATAATCCAGCTGTGACATCAATATGTCCATAAAGTAGCCTTTGTCAGCTAAGTCTTTAATTTTTACATGTTCTTTTGTATGGTATTTCTGTCCTGGGAGCCACGAGTGCATTTTTCACACCTTTGCTGGAATACATGACTGTCTGTATTTTTATAGACATTATGCTGGTGTGGCACTATCTGATTAGTTTAACGACATCCAGTCAACATATAAATTACCAACACATGATTTGATTCTTTTCCAGTTCATTTTCATGTAGTAGAGGTGGAACAATTTCATAATATTTGCGTTTTGTAACACAATGTATTCGCTATTTCTATAATTTTTTTCAAACATATTAATTTTCTAACTGTAGGTGTTTGAACACGAAAAAAATTTACATTTCAACTCTTCCCAAACAGTCGGAGTTAACATTTCTAGTCAGTAGAAGTTTAAGGTAGTGGCGTTAACATAAGTAGTCAGTAGGCATCATGAGATTGTGTAAGCGTTTCCTTATTTTTCAAAGTTATAATGAAATAAGCGAACAACACGAAGTTTAAGTGTAGATGTATATACATTATAAGGGTTTGCGTGTTTTTATGTACAGCCTACAAAAAAATAAATAAACAAATAAAAAATAACAGATGGAATTCGGCCCTTCGTGAGGTTCAGTGAAAGTTTAGTTCGATTGGGTTAAATCGAATGAGGATTACCGTAAAGGTGGGCTATTGTTATACCTCTTTTCTGAATTTTTCTTTACAACATTTATTACCACTTTTACTTGTTCCGCAAGTTAATTAAAGTGTTGAAGTTATAAAATATATTTGAAAACATAGAAAATATATTAAGAAGAGCATTTTCCAATTTTTTCTCTTCCTACTTAATAAAACAAACAAACTTTAATAATAAGTAAAGCTCTATTTACAGTATTAGCACAGAACTTGGGTACAGAAACCCTCCACTGGCTCAGTATATGAACGTATGATTACAATGTAGGCCAGGGAGAACGCGTCTGATATGATAGTTACTACAGTGTAGAACATGCACGTGACGAAAGACGATCCCAGTGGAGTATCTAAGCCAAAGTACAGTTGTAGATATTACAATATATAGGACATACCATATATTTTTATATGTTTCAAACATACTAGCAAAGAAGTCAAAAGTCACGTTTTTTGAACTTCTTTTTTTTTTCTGTAGGTTGGACCGGTTTGTTATAGACGTCCACACTAAATTAATGAGCATTAAAGTATAATGTAAATGATCTAACATTGACTTTCGTTAGGGTTCACTTCAGATAGGGCGCTCTTTCTTAATTTTAGTCTCTATTCAGTACTTCTCTCCTTCCTTGTTTGCAACTAATACATTTTAACAAGCATTTTGAAAAGTTACATATTTAGTGCAATTCTTGTTAGAGATATTTATGGGGTTTTGAGTACTACATGGTAACATGATTGGACTTAGGTGTGTAAATAATACCATGGTATTGCGCCTAATATATTATTCAATGTTATAGAGCGGATCAACCGTTTAATGATTATGTTACAAATCTCTTATTTTCGCCAAAGATAAAACTGAGGTGATAGCAAATCAAATAATGCGTTAGACTTCTACGTCACGGAGTATATTTTCAATTTTTCCTTTGGCGAAAAGAATATAATTTTCTAATATAACCATAAACCCTACTAGAGATAGTCTGAAAGAACTCAAAGTGTCACATGAAAAACAACGAGGTTCTTTTTTTAATTTGTTTATCTAAACATTGATATAATTTATGTTTTTCTTATATGTTTGACACATAAAAAACAGAGTACAAAATGTTTTATATGCGTAGAAAGCATGATCTGATTAGAAATAAATGAACAGAAGAGGGTGCTATTAACATATTGTTACGTTTGTGTGTTCGTTTGTTAATTTTCCGTAGAAATTCTTTCCGAGAAACTTCAGCGATACAAGTCCTTTCTTAAATGAAACTAGTATATTCTTTCTCAACTCAACTTTGCAATACACTTAATTTCCACAGTAACGTTAACTTAAACATATGCTATAATTCACAACGAATCACACACTTTACTTACGGCTTGACTCGATTATTTGTTTTATCTCCCTGTCTGCTATTCATTTATCTTCCATCACTTTATTTGCCGGCTTATATACTATAAAAGCGCGAGTCTAGCAAACGCTCGAGCCTTCAGGAACGTTCGAGATACTCATTACGTGTTACCAGTGTGACGTGACTTCCGCTGTCGTAACAATATTTATACTATTAAGCAATATAAGTAAAAGCCTTAAATTTGAACAATTGGCGAAAAAGAAGATTATATTTTTAAATTCTGATACTATTACATTATTAACTCCGTAAGAGCATTACTGATATTTCAACATATGACACTTGGAACTGTTATATGATTCTATACGTGTTGATGTTTTGTACACCTAGTGAAACGTAGTAATTTTTAAAAAGAAGTTTTAACCATATTTACTTGTTTACATGTAAATAAAATATATCATATACTTTTTTCACTGTGCTATGACAGTACCTTTCTCCAACACCAGTAGATTTAAAGGATACTGTTGCGTCAGCGAGGTCACGTGACTAGTATCACGCCACGTCCTTCTAGAAATATCCTGTTCCTT
>NW_013670504.1:49322-55969 GCF_000517525.1 Limulus polyphemus | reverse complement strand
TATGAGCAGACACTTAAGAAAGGGGGCATTGTTGGGCGTGTGCCAGGAGGTAGAGCCAGTTAATATTAAAGCAAGGAATACAACTGTGAAGAAAGAACATACACTTCCAGAACATTTGACTGACCTCTATAAGAAGAGCACAGTTTATTTGGCATCATCACAGGCTCTTCAGGTAAAAGAACTTTTTGCAAATTATGCTGACGTCTTTTCGAAAGGAGATCATGACCTCGGCTGTACAAACCTGGTAGAGCACAGAATAAACACAGACAATCACCGTCCAATAAAGAGCCCTACGAGGAGAATAGCTCCAGCAAAGAGACGTTCGTTGGGAATTATAGCGTTTGTTATAGAGCGACTATTGAAATTAAGTGTATCGTAAAGAATAAACCAGTTTTATTTAAGAAAGGACTTGTGTCGCTAAAGTTTCGTCATAACGAATTTACAGAAAATTACCTAACGAACGGAGACGTAACAATACTATTACAAGCTAAATGCTACATGATCGCTCGGCAAATATTTGAAGTTATTCTCAATCGTTGGATATTATAAACAAAACTCGAGATATGTCGCAGTATACATACGATATAGCACGTGTGTCTTATCTGACTACCCCATTAGTGGAGAAAAAATATTTTACATCGTTTTTAACAGAACTTTAGCGGAAGATAAAACGTGATGTATGGAACTTCATTTTGAAAGAAAGTGACGTCAGAGTAACGTACACCAATCTTTATTTTATTTTTAAGAAGATAGTATAAAAACAAACTTGTAAAGCATGTTTTTTGTTTGTTTTTTTAAGTTGCTAGTTTTAATAAAATAAGTAACGCTTAATGTTGAGCCGGTGATGAGTAACAATTAGGCCATGGAAACAGGAAATCATGCAGTTGTTGCCTGGATGTCACTGGTCTATTGTTGCTCCTGTACATGTTTGTATTTCTCTCAACATGTGTATTGTTGACAGAGTTTAGTTATATTATTGATAATAAGGACAAATATATTACATGTTAAACATAATACTAGTAATGAATTTGTTGAGCTGATAATATGAAGCTTGTTTGGCAAAATAGAAAGTTAAAACGCTATGAACAATGTGTTTTTGGTTATTATTAAACGTACAAGCACCGAGTAATTAATTATAATATATATTTATTATTGTTTGTATAATATCGTCAGGCTGGTTATTTTATTGATGCTTGTTTAATAAAAATACCTTGGTTTTAGTTATATAAGATTTATAATATAAATATATTTGTTTTAGCTGGAGATCGTTGTAGTAAGAATGGTTTGGAATAAAATCACAGCGTTTTAAATTGCTTTGAAAGCACTTGGACTGCTCCTCAGCGCCTTGTACAATGCACACATCTCCCATTATTATTTAATTGTATATTTATTAAGACTGAAAATTCTCAAAATTTATACTATATTTATTTTCAAACATACATTTGAAATTTATCCACATTTAAATGTTCAATGTGAAAATTAACTATTCTGCCTCCCACCCAACCCCTATTCTCACTGTTTTAAGTATGAATGAGGTTTCCTTTGGACGGTGATTAGCTCACAGTGACACTTAACATCCCAGAATAATGCTTGTTTGCTGATTTTACTTATTTCGGAACTTCACGCAAAGCAATACGAAGGATTTCTTTATACAGCTGTCCCTAATTTTCAACTAATAAGCAAAACTGAAGACACCATCTCCCAACCCTTAAGCTACTCTAGTCTGATCGAATAGTCAGATGTGCCCGTTTACTCTTGCAACATGCCCACGGCTTCAACGTGCGGACGACAATGGGTCACGAACCATGAATTCTTGGGTTTACAGTCCGGGCAAGCTGACCACTAGGCCTCGTTCGACCGGTGGTAAAAGAATGAATAGATTATTTCAAACTATTCTAATTCTAAACTATTCTAAACTAATTGTCTGTGTGCGATAGTTTAATACAGCAAACTTTCACTTGTTGAGCTATTCAACACGAAACTTATGAAGATACAAATTCGAGGTGAAATTTAGTTTTTCTTTTATTCGCTATGTAAAAGATAGATAGGATATGAATAGTTATTTTCTAGGTCGGAATGGGGGGGGGGGTAGTATTTTTATATCTTTCGGGTTTCTTATTCCCTAATTAGTATGTATTTGTTTCGTGAGCTATGAGAATAGGTTCAGTTTGACTAACCATCGTTTCTATGTAGAGTCCAATGGTTTAATTTCTCTACTCGTGCATTTAAAGCTTGTGGCTGTTGGCCGGGTATCGATGCGGAGAGCCGTTTTCAAGAGGACCGGCCGAGCGTAGGACCAACCTATTGGCTTAGACGCGCCTAATCTGGGGCGGGACGCGCTAAGCTTGTCACGCACTGTCCTCACGCGCACTACCTCTCGCAGTAACAATAGTTTACATGTGGGATATTGTAGGCATTGGGTCTTCTATTTAGTCGCTGCTATCCTCACTGACAGATAACAGGTCATTGCTGACGAATGCAACTTCCGCCCGGTTGTCGATTGATACAAGTTTCAGTGCACATTGTTAGAAAAAGGAACTCTCGTCTCGGTTACCGCAGTGTCGCTGCCCCTGGACGAGAAACGGCGATTTTTAATTCGGGTCTCGAGCGCAGGTAATAACGGTCAGCTTTAGGCAATCTACTTTTGTAGCATAGTCACCAGCGCCTATTACAGCATAGGGCGTGAGTGGGCAGTTTTGGTCAGCCAACTGTAAACATGGTCAGTCTAATGTGGATATTAATTGGGATGTCTCAGATGGTAACTTGGATTATAATAGGTCAGACCAAGGTAAGTTTGGTTTCCAAAGCCATGTTCTTTATATTTTTCAATTATTTCAGCACTGAAGGATTTATTATTAAAAAAAAACAACGACTTAATATCATCATTTGATCTGAGCTATTCTTTAGGTGATATTTGCCCTCCACCTCAGCTGTAGATCAGATGGCTTATAACGCTAAAAATCGGGTTTCGATACCCGTGGTGGGAAAATCACAGATAGCCCAATGTGTAGCTTTATGTTTAACAACAAACAAACAAATATCTTAACCTTTTAATAGATATGTAAACTTCTAGTACTATCTAGGTGCTGTCAACTTTAAAGTTTCTAACAGTTTGAAACTCGTGTGTTATTAAGTGTAACCTTCTAACATGCAATTTAATTCTATCTAGACGTTGACAATGTGAAAAATAATTTTTAGATACAACCTAGAATATGCACGTAGATAGTTATGTGGTAATATTTTCGTTTAAACAGATGATAAATATTTTTGGAGAGTACATCGCAGAAAAACAGATAGATGGTTATCACTCTACGCAGTTAGGAAATATATGTTAAGGAATGACTTGTTTGTATTAAACAAATTCCTGTACAGGCAGATGGCTATTTTGGTGCTACATATATCTTTGTGGCTGGTGTCTGGTACAAAGGTGCTATATTTCCATGCTTGATACATCCCTGTAGACAAGTTGCTAGTTTCGTGTTAGATACAGCTTTATGGAAAAGTGTTAGTTTGATACATCCATGCAGAAAAGTGACTGGTTTCGTGTTTGATGCATATCAAACATAGACATAGTGATAGGTAGATAAGTAGCTAGTTTTATGTTAGATACAGCTTTATGGAAAAGTGTTAGTTTGATACATCCATGCAGAAAAGTGACTGGTTTCGTGTTTGATACATATCAAACATAGACATAGTGATAGGTAGATAAGTAGCTAGTTTTATGTTAAATATAGCTGTATGGAAAGGTGCTACAGTTCCATGCTTGGTACATCACTGTAGACAAGAGACGAGTTTCATGTTAGATACATATTTATCGAAAGGTGCTATTGTTTCGTACTTGCTACATCCCTGTAAACAACTGGCTAGTTTTGATTAGATACATCTTTATTGAAAGGTTTTATAGTTCCGCGCATTTGATACATTCCTGTAGACAAGTGGCTAGTTAAATGTTAGATATTTCTTTGTAGAAAGGTGCTTTAGATCTGTGCTTGGTACATCCTTGTAGACAAGTGGATATAGTTTTACGTTAGATATGTCTTTGTGGAAAGGTGCTATAGTTCTGTGCTTGGCACATCCCTTTAGACAAGTTGCTAGTTTCATGATAGATATATATTTATGGAAAAGTGCTAGTTTGATACATCTGTGTAGAAAAGTGTTTTCGTGTTTGATACATCCTTGTAAACATGTGGCTAATTTCATGTAAGATGTATCTTTGTGGAAAGGTGCTATAGTTTCATATCTGATATATTTCTGTAGACAGGTGGCTAGTTTCATGATAGATACATCTTTGTAGAAAGCCACTATAGTTTTGTGCTTGATAGATCCCTATAGAAGAGCTGGTGGTTTCATGTTGAATATATCTTTATGGAAAGGTGCTGTAGTTCCGTACTTGGTACATCTCTGTAGACAAGTGGCTAGGTTTGAGTAGCTTCATCTTTATGGAAAGGTTCTATAATTCCATGCTTGATACATCCCTGTAGACAAGTGGCTAGTTTCATGCTAGGTACATCTTTAGAGTGGAGGCTGTTTCGTATATGATACATTCCTGTGCAAACGTTATGTAAAACAATTGATAAAAATAGACAAACATAGAAATAACATATGGTAATGTTGATTGTTTATCGCAAGATCTCGCCACTAAGTTCTTCATCTGGATATTACGATGTTTCCATATATCACTAAAATTAAGATAAATAATGATTGTTATTTTCAATCATTTATTTCTAATCACTACGTTTTTCACTTTAGTTTTATTGTTTATTTTTGTGGCATTTTAATACTTGAAATACAGCCGTGTAAAGATTCGGCGGGTATTGTGTTGGGTACATTATTGTTACAATTGTTATTGTAATAGTTACAATGCTCTAGGAAGTTTGCTAAGTTTGTGTAAGACACTTCTCTGACTGAGTAATGAAGTACGCGTATCTGTTGAGTTCCTGAATTCTGATAATATCATACGACTTTTAGTTAGAGTTTTTATACATACTGTAGCTTTACTTATAGGTGAGTTATAAAAACATATTAATTTGAAATTGCATAATGGCCTGGAATGGCCTGGTGGTTAGGGCACTCGACTCCCAATCTGTGGGTTGCGGATTGGAATGCCCGTCACACCAAACATGCTCGCCCTTTCAGCCGTGGGGGCGTTATAATATGATGGTCAATTCCACTATTCGTTGGTAAAAGAGTAGCCCAAGAGTTGGCGGTGGGTGGTGATGACTAGCTACCTTCCCTCTAGTCTTACACTGCTAAATTAGAGACGGTTAGAGCAGATAACCCTCGTGTAGGTTTGCGCGAAATTCAAAACAAACAAACAAACAATATTGAAAGGAGTGGCTTCCTGAGAATTTGAGAGAGAGCTAAAATTATGTTAACAACAAATAGCTAATAAAAACAATACTCAAATCAACCAAGTCTGGAAATGTATATACACAGTATATCGTCATTATAAAAACGAAAAAATACATTTCACATCGTCATTGTTTAAGGTATAACTCTATTAAAAACAATACTCAAATCAACCAAGTCTGGAAACGTATATACACAGTATATCGTCATTATAAAAGCGAAAAAATACATTTCACATCGTCATTGTTTAAGGTATAATTCTAATAAAAACAATACTCAAATCAACCAAGTCTGGAAACGTAAATATACAGCATCTCCTCATTATCAAAACGAAAACACATTTCACAACGTTGTTTAAAAAAAAAAAATCACTGCCCCCTCTCGTTTATAATACATTCCACTTCCACCCCTTTAGTTTATGCTCAAGCAACTGTAACCCTTTTTTAACCTCGCCCATCATTGTTATTTGTTACAGGTTTCTGTTTATGGCTGTGCATAAAAATTACTTAAAACTAAATATCCAAGAAAATTGAGATAATTATGTAATGATTTTTATCCAAGTCCCCAAAACTCTTTTATTTTTTAACAAACACCTATTACTGACGCCGCTATATTTGAGCTAAAAATTGTTTAATTAGTTAAGTATCAAAGTGGACTGTGGAGTACTTGTACTATAATGATACAAAATCTTTAAATACCCTACAGTAAGTTACGTGTTACACGAGGGTCTCATGATGGTGGTGATTATATTGAACTATGACAAACTGTCCAAAAATCAAGGTCCCTTATTATTTTAGTTCATATAGGAGTACAAATAGTGTAGAACTAACTTTACTAAGCCGTTTCTTGAAACACTTCGTTTGGCACCATCAAAAAAATAATAATAATAAAAACTGAAACTCCGTTTCTTAGAAATATAAATGTTATGTAAAACGGTAGGTGGAAAAAAAATCTCTTCCACATTATGGTTTGTCACTTTAAATTGGATGTGTAATTGTTTCGTTTCCTCTAAGTAACATAGTTGTTTAGGTAAGTCATTTGTGAAGTCACACTTGTGTACGGGCTTAGAAAAAAAATTCAAGCCAATGATTCAAATTCAAAACAACATTGTGACCAAACACCCACAATAATTGCCTAGGTTTGTTTAAATCATATTATAATGTGTGTCTGTATCATTCTGAGTTTTCTCTTCCTTGTGGTATCATGACAAGAGTTTCACTTCTAAGTGTTTGTCTGATACTTCGTGGTTCAGGTTCGTTGGTTCATTTATCTTTAACCTCTCAATCAGAACCTTTCTG
>NW_013670504.1:46236-48617 GCF_000517525.1 Limulus polyphemus | reverse complement strand
TGTTTGGTGGGATTCTGCCTAGAGAGGCTCGAGATTTCTTGGTTTTACAACTAACTATTTGAACAATATTTTATAAACATTTTTATCGTCGCAAAGAAATATAACGAGATAAAAGTTAAAAGAGCGTTGTGGTGGAAAATAGCATACGAAAAATGTCACGCCGCAATATATATGTACATATCACTTTAAAAGCAAATATTTATTATTGTGACGTTTCTGACAGGACATCTTTTTCTTTTTAGGTACACAAAAATCTGTGGCGGGTGCTGTTGACTAACCGCCTTCCATTTGGTCCGCTATCAGTTCAAAATTAGGGAACAGTATGCGCAAGACAACCCTTGTGTAGCTTTGCGCGAAAATCCGAACTCATTTGTTATGCTTGTATATGTGCATATTTTGTTTTTATAGTCTTTTCA
This sequence comes from Limulus polyphemus, assembly GCF_000517525.1. NCBI lineage: Eukaryota > Metazoa > Arthropoda > Merostomata > Xiphosura > Limulidae > Limulus > Limulus polyphemus. Next base: position 48,201 of record NW_013670504.1, on the reverse strand, counting down.
CAATATTGTTACCATCTACACAAGGGCACAATTATAAGCCTAACATTCGTTCATATCCAAAAGGTAGCGTTGAGTGTACAAAGTTAAACGTATTAATTTGGAAATCCAATTTCGTTTACATTTATATGGATAGGGGTCGTATAGCTCTTGCCAAAACAGTTGACATTCAGTTCTTTTACTTAATGCTGTAGTTCACTTAGGGAAATAAAAAATCACAACTGTCAATGAATAATCTTTTACTTCATTAATTCAATTTAACGTTTATTTTTATGAAAGAGAACAGCGTTTCGAAACCTTTTGAATTAGGAGATAACCCCTAGCTAGGTGAAGTAGTTCGCATAGCTCTAAGTAAACTAAATTACAGGTTAAATAGAAACACAAAATATGATGTCATTATCCGAATGACTAGCGTGTTCACTCACTCCGTATAGAAAGGTTAAGTTTTCGGACACAGAATACAGCATTTTTTTCAGCGTTCGTTCAATGATATCCGAGGTGGATGTATCCAAAACTGAAACATTCAACTGATCCGTCAAGGATACCTTTTATAGCTCTTTATTGTTGCACATAACAAATAAATAGTAATACAAGTGTATCCGTTCATTTCTACACAAACCTGTAAACGTCCTGCTCACTAGGACTTTTCAAGGCTTGTCCGGTTCGCTATCAGAGTTATATTTTTATGTATTCGTTAACTCTTGTGTTTTAGATGACATAAAGGGAACTTTAGAAAGCTGAGTCATGCCTTCCTTAACCCAAGGGCACTTCACACATAGCTTGACACACTAACAATTATCGTTTAATATCTACGCGCTTATCATTCTATTTGTTACCACTATAGTGATACAAAATAGCATATTCATACACATACACAGGCGCATATACGATGTTGAGAAAACCTTCAAATATATATATACATATTTCTATATAGAATTGAATGAAAGGTTATTGAACCAATATGACTGTTTTTTCACTAACGTCACTCATCATCACGGATGTGTCAACCGTGAAGACTCTTTTGAATCTTGCCTGTTCCTGTTAACCTTCGAAAGAACACGTATTACATAATAAATAAACAGGGGCATCGTTTCAGAATGACAATCAGGAGTGACGACAGTTATGTTTAGTGGTTTATTAGAAATTAAAAAGGGATTTGTTTGTTGTTTTACCTATTCAATGTTACTCGACGTAAAGAACAAACAGATATTAATAAATAGCTTTCATACCCATGAAACAGAATGGAAATAACCTTGGGAGTGTACAGATGTATACATGGGCGTCCGCAGAAATGTCTTCAGGGGCGGAGTAGTGTGAAATTGTGAATTGAATAAAAAAATCATATACATATGCTTAATGAATAACGAAAGAGTTATGTTTCTCATTTTCCAGGTGGGGCAATTGTCCCCTCTCGTACCCCCTACGCTGCGGACGCCCAGGATCTATACACAGTCAGTTGGTTTGGTTGAAATGATGATGCAACGTTAAGCCACGTCCCTCTCAGGGATATTGACAATATTGTATGGGATAGCACAAGTATCGTTCTTTGCCTAGATACTAACTTTGTCATAATGCCATTTGTCGTTCTTTGCCTAGATACTAACTTTGTTATAGCCCCCCAGTGGCACAGCGGTATGTTTGCGAACTTACAACGCTAGAATCCGGGTTTCGATACCTGTGGTGGGTAGAACACAGATAGCCCATTGTGTAGCTTTGTGCTTAATTACAAACAAACATACTTTGTCATAATGCCATTTGTCGTTCTTTGCCTGGATACTAACTTTGTTATAATGCCATTTATCATTCTTTGCCTAGATACTAACTTTGTTATAATGCCATTTGTAGTTCTTTCCATAGATACTAACTTTGTTATAATGCCATTTATCATTCTTTGCCTAGATACTAACTTTGTTATAATGCCATTTGTAGTTCTTTCCATAGATACTAACTTTGTTATAATGCCATTTA
>NW_013670504.1:5721-45351 GCF_000517525.1 Limulus polyphemus | reverse complement strand
CTAGATACTAGCTTTGTTATAATGCCATTTGTCGTTTTTTGCCTAGATACTAGCTTTGTTATAATGCCATTTGTCGTTCTTTGCCTAGATACTAGCTTTGTTTTAATGCCATTTATCGTTATTTGCCTAGACATTAACTTTGTCGTTCTTTCCGTAGATACTAGCTTTGTTATAATGCCATTTGTCGTTCTTTGCCTATATACCAACTTTGTTATAAAGCCATTTGAAGAAACTGTTGCAACTAATGGCATGCGATATTTAACGCTGTCTCTACAACTGTTAGACAGGTGATTAACAAAAATAATGTTTTATCAACAAAGTTTCTCGTATTTATCTCCGTTTAAAACTCAGATAATAATTTTGTTTTTTCAAGCTGTCTGTGCATATAGTCGACTTTTAAATTTGAACTGATAAATTAGGGGAAGGCAACTAGTCAATCGCACCCACCTAAAACTCTTGGGCTAATATTGTATAATTTAATAGTTGAATCTGATCGTTGCTGTTATAACGCACATGTGGCCCAAAAGTACGGAGCATATTTTTGCATCAACGGAAAATGAATCATGCATCCTCGGATTCACAACCTAAGCTAGCTATCTACGAGGTTATGCGAAGGGCTGAATATCCCTAACTACACCCTACTAATTGTAATTTATATTAGTAATAATTTTTTTTTTTTTTATTTTGGCCGAAGTTTCAGATTGAATTTAAATAAAAAATATACACATAAATGGCCATAATTTAGACCCTGAGAAATGTGTCATTTTAAGTTATAAAAACAATCTTCATCAGATACTGAGTAAATAATAAACAGAAGCTTTAAAAGGGTATGTGTACAGGTTGAATCGAATTCTGAAGTTCGTTAATAACTAGGAAGAAATCTGGCTTGAAAGGTTTATTCAAACTCCAGAAGTTTTGACCAAATAATGCTGATCACAATAGCTTTGCATAATAATCACACACACAAAAAAAGAATAAACAGTAATTAAAATGGTAACAAAATGGTAAATGTTAAACCTTTTTTTTTTATAAGTTTATTAAGAATTGAAATACTTAATCGATCTTGAAGGCCAAGGAATTCATATTTAATTATTCTAATTGTTGGGTTCCCTTTATATTTTCCTGTATAATCCCACTAAAGCAAATAAGGTAATCATAATCATTTTCAATTTCTATCGGTACAGTCATTCTATACATTTACAAGACGAACTTTATAGCCACGAGTTTATTTTAATATACTGGTTTATCCATCCTAACACTGAGAGAGAGAAAATCCTATTACATTTACTTCTTTGGTCACTATGTTTTATTTCATTTCAGTAGTTGAAATAAAAATATTTCCTTATACCTTCTAAATTGAGATAAAAATAGCACATGCGTAATATCCCTTTTTATAAATAAAAATACTAAGACACAGATACAGATTCACCGGTGCATACAGTCAGCCTCCTACCCTGGTCTCTTTCCCTAGGCTTTCTTAAGAGAAATGTCTCAAAAAAATAAGGCGTAGCTGCCATAACCGGGTTTCACTTGCATACATTAGGCATTCCCCTTTGTTAGTTTGGGCTTCGAACCGTGGTATAAGTTCCGCTGCGCTTAGAGACTTCAAGTCTTGAAACTAAGAGCACTGTTGATATCAGTGAAGTGGAACAGCTAGAACACTGCTACTGTTTCTAAAAGCTCATACTGTCAATAGTTCTAATTATCTCGAATATGCAGTTTATTTCGAACTTAAAAGTTTACTCGTTAAACTTTACAACTATTCTTAAGTGTGCTTCTCACTCGGTTTTTTTTTTTTCATGAAATGTTTCACGTGAGTTAGCTTCGAATCACAAAAACTACTTGAAGCGAAATAGGGTCCATGATCTCACTCATAAGGTTGAGGGCTAATAACGCTAAAGATCGGAGTTTGATTCTCGCAGGGAGCACAGCACAGATTAACCAGGGTGTTGCTTTACGGTAAGCAACAAAGGAACAAACAAATGACAAAGTACTGTTTTTTATATTTATTTGTATTTCAGTTATATAATTATTGATTTCTGTAGCAATTAAATATTCAGATCTAAACTCATAGATTTGTCTAAATAATTTTAAGTAACTGATACAATATAACAGGTTAATTTAACTATAAAGTTGTTGTTGTTTATTATTGAGCACAAAGCTATACAAAGGGCTATCTGGGCTCTGCCCACCAAGGGTATCGAACCCCGGTTTTTAGCAGTATAAGTCCGCTGTGCCACTGGGGGGCAACTGTAAAGTTAGCAAATATGATGCATATTATGAAAAGTTCACCTCAAATTAAGATTAGAATTGTTTTATATGGTTATAATAAATGTTAACACATACAGAGGTCTGACAAGTCTTCATGTTGTTACAGCTATAACCTATATACAGTTATCTTATATAAAACATGTAGATAAGAGAAGCGTTCGTCATAAATAACCTCCTAGATAAGACGTGAAACCTCTTGATACCCTCTTTATTTATTTTCTGAAAAAGAATATTTCGTGGGAACAATAGATAATTTGTACAACATTACTTCTCTATTATTAAAGGTCAATTACTATTTTTGTTTTTATTTCTAAATTAGGCTGAGCCCACTCTTGACCAACTTATGACGAAAGAAGAACGAATATTATTTCTAGGTTATGATGACGTTGGTAAGTTAAAAATTACTACTTTTAAGAAGGCAGTTTGTGTGCAAATAATGATTTTCTTTGAAGTAAACTTTCATTCTTGAATAATAGATAAATCGATATTCACTTTTTTTTCTTCATTGGAGTTGTTCAAGTTGTTTTAACTTAGAGCGGGAACAATTAAACTGCGAGTCTTTTTCTTTCTGAAAGTCAGTAATTCAAGTTTTAAAGAAAATAAAAAGGCTAAAATTTCCATGTTTTTTTTTTGAAATAATCTGAGCAAATGCTCACAAAATAGACTGATTTTTTTTCATTTTAACCTAAAAAAACGTACATGGACTTAACTCTCTTCGATCTCCAATAAAAGGTACCTTATCTATTGAAAACTGAAATGGGGTTTTTGTCTTTTCCATGTACGATATAATGCTTTATTTTCATATTACACGTTTACTGTAAGAGAGATGATGTAAAACACGTGAGTATCCATGATATGATACTACTGACTAAGGCATATTACAGGTATGAAATAAGTAGCATCTACTTTATTTTATTCCCACAGTACCAGAGTACCAAGTAACTGACCTACAGAACAGTGCTTTGCTGAGATCTCGACGGTCAGTTGGTGGCGACGGCGATGCTGGTGACACTATTGTTGACGTACGAGCTTTCGGAGAGCTCTTCAAGCTACGGCTCACGAAAAACCGGAATCTTTTGTCACCCAGGTTTTTCACTTCTCAGAAAAATCTTGTTGGACTTAGTAATGACACTGACTGTTTATATCATGGCGTCGCTCTTTCGCATCCTAATACTTCTGCGGCCTTAGCTCTGTGTGATGGAATGGTAAGGTTATAAAAAAACACATGTATTATATGCGTATGTAAGTAAATTAAAACAAGCATAAAATTTATCTTTATTTAGAGTAAAGATTTCTTCATTTTCTTTAGCCAAATTCACGTTGTTATAAGATATTTCTTTATAGTCCTATAGGTGAATATCCTTTCATATTCATTGAAACAATAAAGGGAAGGGAACGAAAAAATTATAATAACACAGGTTCCACTACAGAGTAATTATATTTAAAGGAAATTTACCATCCTTGAGAAAATTGCACGTCTTTCCCTCATTTATATAATGAGCTACCTTCGTTAACAGCGTAGAATAAAATGTTGTCTCAATACGTAATGTTTGTAAATCAAGATTTCTGGCTATTTAACAAGCTAAAAAATCTGTAATAAATATAAATACGTTTAAGACGATTGTGTCTTTGGGTTAATGAACAGAAAGTTAGGGTTTAGGAAAATGTTATTCAAAAGTCTATACGTTAAAACAAACAACTCCACCCCTTTAAAAAGAGGGAACACAAGACATGATAATATAGTACTTATGTATTCTTTTGCAGCAAATTATTTGGCAGCTTCAACTTTCCTATACAAATCAAAATAATTAGGATAAAAATATTCAGTCTAAAGGACATGCTGGCAGGAAAAATAACACTTTTTTAGAGCCATCTTAGGGCGCGAATTGGCACTACAGTAGAGCTTTGGATTTTGGATCTAGTGATCCGAGCTCCAAAAAGTGCAATACCACAAATTATTCCCCGTATTTTGAGCTCTGGTGTATTATAAGAGTGACAGTCAATCCCTTAATGTGGATGGTGGGCGGGAGGGTGTTGTTCACTATCTACCTTTTCCCTGCCACCCAGTGGTACAGCGATATGTCTGCGGACTTACAACGCTAGAAACCTGGTTTCGATACCCGTGGTGGGCAAAGCACACATAGCCCATTGTGCAGCTTTGTGCTTAACTACAAACAAGCAAAACATTCTCTCTGTTCAGTAGTTTAAGATTAGGGACGGTGGCAGATAGCTATAGTAGCTTTGCCATAAAATATAAAATACCAGAACCATCTTGAAAGCGTTCCATGATGAGGTCTCAGTTAAGGATCCAGGCAACATTGAAACTTCTTAATAAAACATTGTTCATAAAAACTTTTTTATTTCAGATTTCCAGAAAACCAAAAATAAAAACAACAAGACAAAGGTTCTTTAAGATAACCAGGGGCTTTCGGGAAAAACACATGTTTAGAGCATGTCACTGGGCTATTACTTGGATCTCTCAAATGTGACTTGTGTAAATTTATGCACGCTCGAACTTTCTCAGATCGACCTACATAAAATTCACTACAAACTGTACATTTTAACGTAAAGACACAATTAACAGAATCGTAGCTTATTAAGCGTTTGAGAGAAAAGATTACTATACCTTGACTGTTCCGGAGTGAATTAGTATTATCAGCAAATCTTACAGCGCACAAAAACACAACGTTTGTTATATTATTACCTGTAATAATACTTGTTTCTTTTGCAATTTTACGAGACCATTGTCACGTATAACCTAATAATTTTTCGGCATATTTTTAGCCCATTGTGTACCTTTGGGCTTAACATAAACAATCAAATCTAATCCGAGCCCCCCCCCCCCAGTGGCACAGCGGACTTACAACGCTAGAATCCGGGTTTCGATACCCGTGGTGAGCAGAGCACAGATAGCCCGTTGTGTAGCTTTGTGCTTAATTACAAACAAACAAACAATCTAATCCGAAATCTAAATAATACGAAAAACTGTGACTTAAAATTAATATTTTTATACCTTTGGACAATAAGCTGAAACAACAAAATGTTATAATTTTGAATTGTCTTATTTTACATTGACGGTTTTTTCATTTAAAAAACCTGGCTTCACAAAAAGCTTTGTTAATTACGTCCTCTGGGTAATTGTTTTTCAACTAAAAACCTGCAGTTGATCTTTATTTGTGGTTACAAATTGTTTTCATCTCTCTTTTAGCTAACGTATAAAACAGTTATGTACACTAATTTTCAAGATTATCTTGATTTTATAGTAATTGCTCTTGACATATTAAAAAAACTGTTTTCTGAATTCCTTCTTTGAAATCTTGTCATGACTCTTTTCAAAATAATTTTTAAGGAAGGTTATTTGAATGTTTGAGTTAGACTTACACAACCTCGATTAATCGCCGTGATGAATTCAAATTCGATGACGAGGAACTCACTTTGAGACTAATAATGGTTGGAAATGGCTTGAATGGGTAATGAAGAAAAACTTTAATATAAGTTTAACATAACAGCAAATGTACAACGTTTCGACAAGTTTTTCTTCATTACCCATTCAAGCCGTCTCCCACCATTATTAGTCTCAAAGTGGGTTCCTCGTCATCGAAGTTATAAAGATGCTTGGATAAACCTCAGACTAAAAACATAAAAATTGAAAGATGATGTGGATGAAGAAGCAATACAAAGTTATAAAAAAATTGACTTGTGGCTTCTATACCCACGTTTTATTTATTAATAGTTTTCTGGTTACGAGTATGCACCTCTACACTAGGACACAAAATGGGAGGGAATTTGTTTTTTAACATATCAGAAAAACATCCTTTAGGTTTTCACATAAGTAAGTTTATTAGTGAAAACTGTATAGGGGGAGACAAATAGACTTTCGAAAGGACCTGCCTAAAATGAATTCCTTGTGTCCTCCGGTGGGACAGGGTTAAGTCTACGGACTTACAACACTAAAATCCGGGGTTCGATTCCCCACAGTGAACACTTACTCAAAGCCTACTTGAGCTTGTTGAATGGAAATCAATTCACAGTTCACGATTTTAATTCTTTACGTTCACAGTCTTCTATTCTCAGGAACCACTCCTTTCAATATTGTTTGTTTGTTTGTTTTTAATTTCGCGCAAAGCTACACGAAGGCTATCTGCGCTAGCCATCCCTAATTTAGCAGTGTAAGATTAGAGGGAAGGCAGCTAGTCTTCACCACCCACCGCCAAACTCTTCGGCTACTCTTTTACCAATGAATAGTGGGATTAACCGTCACATTATAACGCCCCCACGGCTGAAAGGGGGAGCATGTTTGGTGTGACGGGGATTCGAACTCGCGACCCTCAGATTGCGAGTCGAGCGCCCTAACCACCTGGCCTCATTTCAGTAACAACTGCTGATTAACTATGAGAAAATTCAAAACCAATATAATATTATTAGTGTCTAAAGTGCAAATAAATACCTGGGCCATTTATATTAGCTTAGTTCATCGAAAAGGAAATGAATCAATGTTGTTTAAATAAAACATTACAAACATTCGTTGTTCAAACAACTTATCTCGTGTTTTTTTAACTTTGATGAAGGTTTAGGCTTAGTTGAGCATAAATCACTTTTTAGGTCAACTAGATTAGATAATTTATCAAGAGCACTTTTCATCATAACGGCGTTATTTTAGATCAGTTATAAATTCAAATGACATCCAGATGACATTTGCATTATGCGAATTATGAGTACTGAATATTAAGCATTAACAGTAGATAGAAATATCCCCAGATAAAACTATGGCAAAAATAATTATTTCGTTTGAGTGAAAGTTGAAACTGAAAATCGCTATAAAGTACAAAAAATAGAGAGTAAAACGGAAATAAACACCAGTTATGGACTTTTATAGCATTGATTTCAATAAAAAAATATTGGGTTCGAACAAACTAGAGATTAATTTTCTTATCTCCTTGAGATTTGTGTTTTCAACATTCCTACAAAGTTGTTATTTTGTCTCTAAAGTAGATCACCACAAAACTACTAATTCGAATAGCCAATACGTTTAAAAAAAGGTGGTTTTAGTTTTGTATGAATAACAGAGAAAATATAGATAGTCTGTTACTGTTTCTCGTTAAGAGTCACCTGTCTTGAAAAATTGTGGTACCTTCAAATACTCAATTACATGCGTGTTATTTAGTCATGAAGCCTTCATAACGAGGCTACGTTTCGAACGCGACTAAACCGTCACAATCCATAGTATTCTTCTGGCGTGTTATATACATTAAGCACCTGATGACATTTATTAGCTGTCACAATCAATAATCTTCTTAGAGATTGTTGTATACATAAATACCTGATGACATTTAGCAGCTGTCACATATAATCAATAGTCTTCTTCTGGCGTGTTGTATACATTAAGTACCTGATGACATTTAGCAGCTGTCACAATAAATAGTCTTCTTCTGGCGTGTTATATACATTAAGTACCTGATGACATTTATCAGCTGTCACAATCAATGGTCTTCTTAGAGATTGTTATATACATTAAGTACCTGATGACATTTAGCAGCTGTCACAATCAATAGTCTTCTTAGAGATTGTTATATACATTAAGTACCTGATGACATTTAGCAGCTGCTACAATCAATAGTCTTCTTCTGGCGTGTTATATACATTAAGTACCTGATGACATTTAGCAGCTGTCAATCAATAGTCTTTTTAGAGATTGTTAAGTACATTTAGTACCTGATGACATTTAGCAGCTGTCAATCAATAGTCTTCTTAGAGATTGTTAAGTACATTTAGTACCTGATGACATTTAGCAGCTGTCACAATTAATAAACCTCTTAGAGATTGTAGTAATTCGCCTTTAAACGATTATTTTACGTTAGTTTGTAAAGAATGTACCTTTGGTTATATGTTCTACCTGTTACATTTCTTTTTGAATCATGTTTTTAAATGTCGCAAATACAAGTACACTTTTTAATGTCATTAACAGCGAGGGTATCCAACTGAGGAATCAATGCATTCTAATCATTATAGGCAAGAACGATATATTAGTTAGCTATATCCATTATTGGATAAATGTATAGTCATGATCAATGTAAGTAGCTTGTTTGATCAGAAGTTATTGAGAGTTCAAAAACAATAATTACAGCACTAATCTTTTTTCACTCCTTTTAAAAACTTGTAGATAATGTAAGATTACTGAACAGAGACACTTAGAAACTGGCACTTAGCTTAACGATGTCTAAATGTAACACTGAAGCTTTTATTTGAATAGACAGTCAAACAAAGTTTTACAGAATTTTTTCACTTCACTTCACTACTAAGTTTGGCAATTAAATATTCGTATTTTGTTTTTAATAAATTTATTTACATAATTTAAAAAAAATTACACAATGTATCGATTTAAATTTCGCGTAAAGCTACACGATAGACTACAAGGAAGTCATCACCATCAACTCTTGGACTGCTTTTATGTCAACAAACAATGGCATTGCCCGTCAGTTTATAATGCCCCAAAAGCTGAAAAAGTCGAGCGTGCTCGGCGTCGGTGATTCGAGTCAATCGTCCTAACCACTAGGTTATGCGAGGTACAACAAAAAAATGTTATCACATTTCACTTTTCTCCATTCGTCAAACGGGATTAAAAGGACATTATAATCGTTATCACAAACATTTTTCATAATTATCCCATACATGGGGAAGATATATTTTAATAACATCAGCAGTTTCTTTTATTTTTCAATTCTACTCTGATGGCATAACTAACACTATGAAACAATTGGATTCAAGCACTTTTATCTCTGCATAGAAGAAAAATGACTTGTTTATTTGCCAGTCTGCCACTGACGTTTTGCTCCTTATTATTATTTTTAGAATACAGTAGAATATAATGTAAAACTACTTGCAGGAGTTTGTATTATGTTCTAATGCTTCATCTCGCATCTTTTAAAGTTTTAAATTAATATCAAAATCTGTTATAGTTTTCAAAATTGATACTTGTTAATATGATTTTTAATAGAGAGGCATCATTGAAACGGAGACCGACACGTTTACTATCCATCCATTACCAGACAATGTTACAAGAAGACTCGGCTATGAGGGAAAACGACTGTCTCCACACCTGGTTGTGAAAGCTAAAAGCTCGGAACAGTATTCATGTCCTCATGGTAGTTATAATTAAATAAATGTTCTAACTTTTTGTTAACTATAATTAATTTTTCTCTTTTATGTAAAGATTAATTATCCAAATCGAAATTATAACGAAAGCTTCTTTTTAGTCCTAAAAGTTTTTGTTTTAATTAGTATTTATTTTATTTAATATGACAAATTTGAAACTATAAGATGTGAAAATGTTGCGATCTCGCTTGCATTTTTTCCCAGGTTGTATATTAGATACATAAAATATTTATCCGTACAGGTTGGATTATAACCTATCTTAAAGTTGGGGATTGTAACAAAGTCACTAAAAAGCTTGTTGACCCCTTTGGTATGAAATTGATAAGGAGAGTGTATTTTCTCGAAAGATCGTCACTTTTATTAGAGAAGTTAGTAAACTTGGTTATGTGCATTTTCCAGCTTGCTTTACTACGAAGTTTAAAGCTGCTGTGTTAGTAGGGAGATTCTGAAAGTCACTAATATTAATCTGGAGAAAATAAATGTTCAAGTTTCTTATTTTTTAAACACAATAATACATACTAACTCCTTTTTGAAACTCAATGGGAAGCGTATAACGTTTATTCTTGAAAGTATGATCTTACCGAAGGATGTTGACATTTAAAAGACTTGACCATGCGTCACGTGAAACAATATTCAGTTCTTTTGGGTAAGAGATTGAGACATTCACCTAGTGGTGAAATTCACCTGAAAGAAGTATGACACCTTTGGATAAGAAGAAAAAGGCCGGTCTGAAGAAGCAAGGAGTGGTTGTATATAAAGTTTTCTGTAATTTAACGGTACCTCTTCATGCACTACTGAAAGTGAATTGGCAAGAAATACTAAAAGTAACGGAAGTCCTTTCCGGCTTTGAAAGACGGAGCAGTGTTCCAATTGGAATTCCAAAAAAGAGCCAATGCTGAGTTTTAGTGAGTACCGGCACAGTAAACACAGTAACCTATAATTGCTTTTTTGTTCACACTGTTCTTTTCATAAATTTTTCATGGAAATTTGTCTTCAAAAAACTCAATGTACAATCTGTTTTTTCTTTTTTTAATTCAGGTCACATTTACCATAATATTCGAAAAAGAAACGCAGCTGTTTTCAAGTTATATGATGGCCCAGAACGTCGACAGAAACGAAATATTGTTCGTCGAAACCCTGTAATAGAGACTGCTGTGTTTACAGATGAATCATTTTACCAGGTGATGAGACGTGCCTTTCCTACCGACACAGACCAGCATCTTGCAACCTACGTTCTCGCTGTTATGAATGCAGTAAGCACTACTCCGTTTTATGCACTGTATTATAATATCATTTATGATGCAAAAATGAATAGTATGTAATATTAAAAGAGAAAATGGATATTTGGATAAATGAGAATATAACCTTAAAAATACTAATTTTTAGATTTCCAAAAAAAGAAACGTCCTAAAATAGAACTGATAATTTTTTGAAACAATCCACTCAAGTGTAGCATAATGGTTCGTGTGTCGGGCTGGGGATCGGAAGGTCCAGTGTTTGAGCCACGATATGTCGCTGAACACCCTTTGTACTTTCAGATCTTTAAATATGGGGACGTTATAGCTCTCACAGTCAATTCAGTATTCAGTTAAGAGCAGCTGTGTAGGCAACGTGTTTCTTACTGCTTGTCCTCCCTCTGGTCAGAAGCTCTAACTTAGGGATAGCTATGCGTGAGCTTTAAGGTGATACTTATTGTGGATATTCGCACGAAGCTACACTAAATATATCTGCTCCAGCCGTCCATAATTTTGAACTGATAGACTAGAGGAAAAGCAACTAGTCAACGGCTCCCACCGCCAACTCTTGGGTTACTCTAATCGAATAGTGGAACTTGACTGTCACTCTTGTAACACACTCATGTTCCAGAGTTCGGAGAGCTAGTTTTTATGCAACGGCGAAACACGGACCTTCAAATCCAACCTCATATTTAAAAGTCTCTTACCCAGCCGTTTAGCCCATGCATCACATAAGGTGCCGTTCGTGTTAATAATAACAAACACCAAAATTTTAAGAATCGTTTTGTTACAGTAGAATTTGATTGTCTTTTGTACATTAATGTGTAAAAAGCTAAAATTTTAAACTGCTACATAAAATCACCTGTTAAGAATCTCATCTACATGTTTAGAACTATCTGTTTGAAAATAAAATGGTTTTATTTTTGGGATATAAAATGTGATATATTTTTTGTAATGAAAAGATCAAAGGATTATTTAGACACAACTATTAAACTTGACTGATCGTAGTTTGTTTAGAATAGTTATGTATTTTTATAACTTAGTTGATTAAAATAAAGCTCAGATCTTTAAACGACAAAATAATTTGTTGTAGCAATAGTTGATAAATAATATTTTGCTTCAACAGACACTCTTTTGTTTCCCACCAATTCAGTTGTTATACTTACGTTGTGGCATTAAAGTAAGCAAAGACTGATAAAACTGTTAAAGGATACTACTAAAGCTTTTAAGTGACTCGTTCACAATGCAGAAGGTTAAATATATTATATCAAAACGATTTTGAATATGCAAACCAACAAGTGACTTGACAACTACAACCGATATAAAATCGCGGTGGAACGCTTTGTATCAGTACTACATTTTGACATTATTTGACGTTGCATGGGTAATGTAATACCTCCGAAAAGTTATTACTTTTTGGAACGGTATGTAATATCCCTTTCCAATGCAAAATATTCAAGCACTCAAATCGGGGTTTTAGGATTTCCAAGATTTAGGTATTTCTTTCACTTTATAGCATTATAAAACCAGGACCACCCAGAAAGAGACCTGCAACAAATCGTACCCCATCCATGATAAGCAAAATGCTTTGTTTCGTAACAGGTTAAAATCAACTAACACAAATGTCAATGGCAAAAGCTGTCCACGTGACCTGGGCAACATTATGTGACATAATCAAAAATGATTTCCGTCTGGAAATGAAACCAAGATGAGGCTTCCAGTCATACTTCCCGTTCAGCCGTTGCAAACCTCAAGTAGTTGGAGAATGAAACAGCTATTCATAACGGTCAAGTCGCCAGACCAGTTCTACGGATTTTAGTATGATCGTACTCTTGGAATGGACGCTTGGAAACCGTCGTCCTCATTTACTAGATGTGAACAACAATCAGAGAGGAGTGGTGTGCTTTGGGCATAACAGGCTTATGACGGAGACTTTTGCAATAGAAACTGCGCTACAGGTCTATTGTCAAAAACATGGTTGTCAAACAGAGTATGACCGGACGTGGCGGTGTTTACTGTGATGAACATGGTCGTCAAACAGAGTATGACCGGACGTGGCAGTGTTTACTATGACGATACATGGTCGTCAAACAGAGAATGACCGGACGTGGCAGTGTTTACTGTGATGAACATGGTCGTCAAACAGAGTATGACCGGACGTGGCGGTGTTTACTGTGATGAATATGGTCGTCAAACAGAGTATGACCGGACGTGGCAGTGTTTACTGTGATGAGACTCCAAAATCGTTTTAATATAACGTACATAACCTCTGTATTTACTCGAAATGTTTAACGTTTTTCACACAGTATGGTCTAATTTGACACCTATATCCATATTGTAATTTATTATAGAACAACTTTAACACTATTGTATTTATGAACACACTTAGCATCTCTGATCACTGAGGCAACATTAAGTGGATATACTAAAAAAATCCAATTACCTTTTCGATTTTACTTTCTTATTAGGTACAACTTCTTTTCAAGGATTCCTCTTTGGGAAACCGCTCACCTGATTTAACTCTGGTGCTACTTGACATACTGAAAGTTCAGCCTTCGGTAAGAAATAACTTCATATATATGCTTATTTAGCCATCAAGTATGAGTACATTCACTCCACTGTCCATTCCTCCCTCATCATCCAATCTTCTATTCCTCCTCGTTTCTCCTTTATCCTTCTTTGATGTTCATTTTCTACATCTCACTATTCAGTAAGCTGCAGTTCACCTTTTTTTTACTATTTTTTTCCAATTTATACTACACTATATCCCATAATTCCTTTCTGCTTCTTTTATCACACAATTTTGTTTATTCATTTTCTATATTATCTCATGCTTATGGATGTTGCAAAAGAACATAGAAAACAGAGATTTAACATGAAAATATCTTTAATGACTAGTGCAAATTTCAGTGGAAACATTTTAGGTGGCAGAACGCAAAGTGTAAACAGAAAATCTATTTTTGGCAGTGCTTTTAAAGGAAGATACAACCACACAAACGTTTCCCGTTAGTTCAGCGGTGAGTTTACTAACTTACAACGCTAAAGTCCGAGATTAGAGTTCTCGCTGTGGACATAGCGCGAATATGCTATAGCGTATCTTTGCGCTAAAACAAAAATCGAATAAACGAAACAAACGAAGACGCGCACACACATACACACAGTTTCATGTTTCATCTTCACGTATTCTTCTTTAATGTTTCTTCGCTATAATTTTCTTAGTCCATTTCACACACACACAAAAGAAATGATATTATCTACTTAAATGCACGGTGATCATAAAGACTCCAAGTTACACAGTGCTTGTAAGTACATAATATAAAATTAATATGAATAAAGGTTTTCGCCTAAAGTTAACACCTGCATTAATACATTTCAAGGCTGATGTCATATGGGTAGAGATGAACCTTCCTAACCTTTAGCATAAATACACATATTCTACGGACAAATGGCTAAAACTAATGTGAGGAGAATTAAACGGTCAACGTTTTAATCAAACGACCTTCCTCAGGAACTGACGAGGGATGCTTTGCCGAAAAAGTTGACTTCTTAATTACTTTTTTCCGTAACAAAAGTGTAACATGTTAATTACTTAATTAGCCATGTTGTATATATCAATTTGAGTTGGTCTTGCATGGCACTCGTCTCGCAACCTGATCGCGGGTTCGAACCTCTGTCACCGAACATTCTCAAACTCTCAGCCGTAGGAGAGTTATAATGTGACAGTCGATCCCATTGTTCGTTGGTAAAAAAATAGCCCAAGAGTTGGCGGTGGGTGGTGTTGACTAGACGTCCTCCTTTAGTCTATCACTTCTAAGTTAGGGACGGGTAGTGCAGATAGCCCTCGAGTAGCTTTGCCCGAAATATAAAAAAAAGCAAAAAAAAAACTGGGCCCTTAGTCTATTAGCAGAAAAGTTTTGTGTTTATTAATTTTGTTATTGGACTGATGATCAACATGTTATTAAAATTAGTTAACCAAAGGTTAATATGGTTTAACTGGCTTGAATTCAATCAAAATTGAAATGGTTTGTCTCACAGAGAAGAGTTAATTAACATCCTTTCTGGATGGACATGTCATCCAAATCTTCTATACTTTTTTAAGTTTGTTTATTTTTTGTAAATCTGTGCTGGTAGATGTTGTAAGGGGGACGAAGTTTCAGCGTTCAGTTCTTGCAGGTTGAAGATTATTGTCAATGGAACTAATGATAGTGAATAATTCCGTGTATCATTTCCCGTGAACCACAAACTTGGGGTTAATGTGTTCTTGCATGACCTTCAAGAAAAGAAGTTTTATATTTTTTATTTATATTTACATCCAGTCTGCAAGTCAGGGAGACATGTTTGGTTAATTCCCAAACAAAGCTTTCCGACATTCTCTCTCTTATATATATTCTGAATAGAGATTCGAATTGCTTGCTATATCTGAAATATGAACTTCTCACCAGCGAGACTGAATTCGCATTGAGAGTAGTGGCCGAACATGTTAGGCAATACAAGATATGGTTCCTCAGCTCTCTAAAGCCGTTTTCTCAAGTTCTATCTATATAGATGGCCAAAGTTTACTTGATTGTTGTAAAGTGGCTAAGCGCGATACCTGTCTGAACATGAACACTTCAGCTATTTTGTGCGAGAGGAATAAAATAAAATCAACCCATAAAGTTCACATCTTCGCACCAAAGACTATTGAGAGATGAATTTTTTTGCCAATAAAATGTGGTTTTGTGAGGGTAACAGATCGAGACTTTTTTTGGTTCTCACTGGAATACGGGAAACCGTAACACCCAATTCCCCAATTTGGTCTCATTGACTCGCAGGCTGGATGTTAAATACATCATTTCTTCATGTCATTAGCCAGTGATGTTGTACTCAGTGGAATAAAGAATAGATTGAAAACTACTGAAAAACATATCTTTATCATTCCAGTAGATCCTATTTGTTATGGGATAGCTCATATTTTCTGGTTGCCACACTATTTCATCAGTGCTAAAGGATAGCTTGGTTTTAATTAAGAAAATGATCAATATATCAATATCACCATTTTTCAGGATAACTGGTGGGATGAGGAATTATGTCACTGCCTGTGAAAACAATAAAAAATAACAAACAATAAACTAATATCCTGATTCTTTCCTTATTTATTTCATTCAGATTTAGTAAAATAATTGCTCTTATGAGATCTTGAAATAATCAGGTTTTACTTCTCTTCCGAAGTTAGAACTGCTGTATCTGTGAGATAGGGTTAAAGATCGTTTATAGGTGCGAAATGTATCCTAACTTTATATTTTGAAACCTGTCTCTATAGGACTTGGAACCGTCTCATGACATTGACACCTACCTGACAAACTTCTGCATCTGGCAACACCGACGTCGTGGAACTATACCTCTCTGGGATCATGCCTTATTATTATCGGGGTAAGAATTTACAAATATGTATATACATGTGTGTGTGGTCAGTTAACTGCACAAACGGTAAGCCTGATGAAGCCTTTCTACTAATGAAATTACAGTTTACAACTTATTTTTACATAATATAACGTTTTTTTATGTGTGTGTGTGTGTGTGTTTGAAATATACTTTGTAGGCAATATTTTCATAACTTAGACGTTTGTATTGTTTTTCGTTAGGGGAATTTGAATGCCACGTGTCGGGTTCGTGGCTTAATATCTAGAATTTTCTTTAAAGTTCAGTAAACGATTAGAATGGTATAAAACGCATGTTGTCCCCTGATGGCAAGTCTATAGATTTACAATGCTAAAATCCAGGTTCGATTCCTTTCGGTGGACACAGCAGATAACTTGATGTGGTTTTGCCCTACCAAAAAACAAACAAAATGCATGTTACGCGAGACTATTTGATTATTGAATCATGTAATTAATTAAATCAGTGCTGCAAATGGTAAATTTGTGTCTTCAACGAAGAAATAAAGATAGGAAAAATGCTGTATGCACGAGAAAATTAGCAAGTAAATGGAACATCTCTTGAGATGTTATTCTCGTATGAAGACAGACTTGCTGTTGTTTTCGTGGAATTTGTACAAATTGTAAAAACTCGTATTCAAGAAAATAAAACGCTTTCATTATTATTAAATAGACTAAACTTTTCGTTTTCCTTTTTACAGAGTAATTGAAAATCAATCCCGGCCAACAGTATCAATCGTTTTAGAAACCTCTACTTGAATAGTGGAATAACCAATCTTCACTTTAGCTAAGTAAAATTAACACAAGTGGGGCGAAGGGAGAAAACAATATCCCCCGAACAACCCGGTTGAGAAATTCTGAGAATTTCTTTTGAAACTAGATCCTTGCCACGTTGAAGATAGAATAAATTTGTTTGTTTGTAATTAAGCATAAAGCTACACAATGGGCTATCTGTGCTCTGCCCACCACGGGTATCGAAACCCGGATTCTAGCGTTGTAAATCCGCAGATATACCGCTGTGCTACTGGGGGGGGGCGATAGAATAAATATAAACCATTACAAACAGTATATTTTCTATATTTTGCGACTATTACGAATATAAACCATTACAAACAGTATTTTTTCTATATTTTGCGACTATTACGATCGAAGAACGATCAAGATAAAATTGTTCACTTATTTTGGATAGGAAAATCAAACAGTTGAAAAAGAATGTTCGGTTTTTCCTCTTTAAATATTAATTGTTATTACATTTTTAGTGAGCTAAGTACGAATTTAAAATTCATCTGGAAATTACATTTAGTTTTGCTGTGATCTGCTGTGATATTTCATTCTGTGCTTTCTTGGAAAGATGTATAGTCAAATTATTATCTAACTAAAATCTTTACTCTTACTGTGATCCGCGTAAGATCTTTAGTTCTGTTTTGACTTAAATAGAATATTGAGCCCTGATGTGCTCTTGGTAAAGATAATTAGTCCCATTGCTGTCTTGGTAAGATTTCCATTCTTGTCTTATCAGGATAATATGCAATCTGGATAAGTTTTTAGCCGTGTTGTAATCTGTAATCTGTGTAGAGTGTGTAGGATTGCTAGCGCTACTATCGTAGCAATGAATATGGTTATGTTGCTACAATATTTGGAACAGAATTATAGTCCAGCATCTGTCTAAATGTGAATTAACTATTATCAGTCGACGCACATAACTTGCAGCATAAAGTAAATAGTAACTTTAATTGCTTCCCAATATTTGTTTTATTTTTCTTTCTGTTAGAATCAACATGTACGTGTTGGATAAAAATGGACGTAGAAAACGCCATGTTGTTGGTATGTAGATTGTTTTGATATTTTACAACTATCATAACTTAACTTAGTCTGTCATCATGTAAATCTGCAAATTTGTTGGTGTATTGTTATCTGTCTTTTTCGTGCACTTTGAACACCATTTTCTTTGTTTTTTGATATCATAAAGTTATTAGTTTTACTACCTCTCTTAATGTAGAAATTCTTAAACTATTTTGATATAATCGAGTAATGAAGAGGGTGAGAGAAATGCAAGTAGAAATGCCATGATGGTGCCCATTTACGATGGAAACGAAACAGAAAAAATAATAAAAAACAAAATGAAAAGGTTACTGGAGTGATTTTAACTGTTATAGGTTTGGCACCTGTAAGCGGCATGTGTAACTCCCTAAACAGCTGTACGATCAGTGAAGGAACAAGCTTCCAAACAGTACATGTGGCTACTCACGAGATGGGGCACAGGTAGAGCCAGTTTTTTTATCCCAGTTGTAACTCTTACTTTCATTGGTAACATCAGAGAAAAACGTCTTACAGTTTCATTGTCAGTAATTGCATGTAAAAAATATGTTCCACCTAATCTGTAGTGAAACTTTTAATGGTTTAATATTAAAATATTAAAATTCAAGGTACTTGTTTAGATATATAAATAATTAAAGCACTCAAACCATCAACGTTTTTTAAAAACACAATTTGTTAGCGGTCTCTAAACAGACTCTACATGTACTGACGTCCAATCACGTCGTCCACACTCTTGAGGATGACGTGTTTGGATGTCGAAACATGTAGGGTGTCTGTTTGATACCGTTGACAGTCTCAAAATAACGTTTTTAAATTGTCTACAGAAAAAAAAAACGTTGATGGTTAGAGTGCTTTAATTATTTTAATAGTTTATAAAATGCTTTACGTTTCATGTTTATCTCACTATCAATAGTGACCTTATCAGTTGCAGGTTAGTGGACACATATATTGATAAACAATATACGTCTAATACTTCTCTTATTATATATACCAACAGAAATATTCGTTTTAATTTAACTGGAAAATCAAGGCAACTACATTATATTCACACATTGTTAACATGATTGGTATAATGTTCTCTACGGTACATTTATTTTCTTTATTCAAATTGTATAAAAAACAACAAAATTTCATACAAAATACGAGTGGAGTTTGTTGACTGAAATAAAAACTAACTCTCACATCCTTCAGTTTAGGCATGGAACATGATGGTAGTCAAGATGGAAACACTTGTAACCCCAGCAAGTACATCATGTCCCCAACACTGGGGTCTGGAAAGTCCACTTGGTCACATTGTAGTAGGGAATACCTGGAAAAGTTTCTTAGGTAAGAGACAAGTAACTGTATGTTGAGAATCATTTGTAGAAGTTTTTATTGAAAGACAACTAAATGTATGCGATTTATCAAAAGTAAACTAACTATGCAAATCAGTACTAAAACGGAGTTTGTAAATTAATGAAACCTATCCTGTTGAATAATTTATATAAAAACAATTTTGAAGCCTCATCACGTCGTGCATGTCGCCACGTCCAATACCAATGACTCTTGACAATAGCTCTCTAGTGTAGCTTTTGTCTCAAGAGTTTGTGTCATAAAGCTATCATGTCCAAAGTACACCACTCCTCCTTTCTTGCTTTCTATAATTCATCTAGTATACGAAGACGAAAGTTTCGTAACAGACGTTTCAACAGTCCAATTGCACAGAAATCCATAGGCGCTGAAATGGTGACTATATGGAAGAGCATAATTACTCTTTTTATTCCCCACTTCCTTGAGGTATGTAACAGTTTAACGGATATATCCTGGCATCAACTTGTGTACACATGATTTGAGTCACTTTTCCAGGCAGAGATGCTTCTTGATTATAATGCGTAGTGCTACTTGGGCCAATTAGGCAGCTTTTTCCACTGGCCTTTGTGTTCGTAAATTCTCATATGATGTTAGACGCCACACTTTGCTTATAGTGGCCGAGGTACGACTTGTTGCAGGTCTCTTTCTGGATGATCCTGGTGTCACAAGTTGATCCATCTTCTTTTAATTTCCAATGCTATTCAGCACAATGAATATTCCTGTCTCGTATATTCTTAATCCTCCATCTGATAGATTTTATGAGTGTATGAATATTTTGCATCAGAAAGGACTATCACATGCTCTTCCCAAAAACATCATATAACTTACGAATGTCAAGATATATTTCTGTTACATGCCGTTCCACCACGACTTTATATCTGCTGTGGTTGTCACGTGATTTACTTATTTCATATTCAAAATCGTTTTAATATAACATACTCAACCCTCTGTATATCATACTGAGCAGAAGTATTTAATGTCATAAATCCATATACAACTAAGCTAAAGCTATTTGAATTATCTATCTGACTAAAACTAGTTGGGTAACCCGCTGACTAAAACCAAATGAGTGCCCTAATTGAAAAACAAAACCAGTTGAGTGTCCTTTTGTTTAACCAGTTGGTAACCTTGCTGACTAAAACAAGTTGATTTGTTCTATCAATGCTTTCGACCACAATTACATTCAATTTGATCAGCTTCATGAGATAATAATACCAATATTCAAAATAGTTTTAAATATTATAACCAGCATCACTAACGACACTAACTTTAAGGGAAAATGAAGTATGTCATTATTTACACATAAAAACAACCATTTTCTCCTTAGGTCAACACTGCTTACCCGAACATGAAGCCTGAATGTACTTTCAGGTATTCACGTATTTTCCGTAGTGCACAGCCAATAACCAAAACTGCCAGAAGGGGGAAAAAGGCTAAAAATTATGATAAAATAAACTACTAGCTACCTATAAAAGATGTTATACCGATTTTGTATCACTGAAGATAATAATAACCTTAAATCATATAAAAGTACAGTTGTTGTTATATTTTCAGTCCGAAAATTTAATGTTTCATCTAAAAGATTTCTTCTTTGTCAAGTTCAATTATTTAAGTTATGGCATAGCTTCATTATTTTATGTAACAAAGGAAATGAGAAGAACCAACACATAGAAATTTTTTATCATTGGGTTGTTTATCAACCTCCAGGTCCTCACGAGCTCAGTGCTTAGCAGTAGAGGGTCCATATCCAGATATTTTGAAACAGAAGTCTCGTGGTAAATTACCTGGCGAGTTGTATGATGCAGATCAACAGTGTGCTCTCCACTACGGCAGAAGAGTTCAACATTCAACTACATTTTATGGCCAGGTAAAAAAATATTGTTATTTTAATCCACTATAATTTTGCTTTCTCTTATTGAGCTTTATCAAGCAATTACTCTAAGGTGTAACAAAAGAATTGATAAAAATTCAAAGACTTCAACCTTTTTGTTTAGTTTTTGTTCATTGATGGATTTTTTAAAATCATAATGACATTTGACATGTTAGCATTTGATTAACTGTTTCTTTATCTTTAACCTTAACCTAGCCACAACTCTTTCAGGGTTTATTAAGATATAACCACCTGAGGTATCTAAAGATGTTTCTTATGTCACATTTATCCGTTAAAGAACTGAACCTACAAAATACATATAAGGATAGAATAATTTGAATTGCCCAAGGCCCATGTTAGCAGTTTATTTATTGAATATCGCCCAAAACTTCTCGAGGGATATCTGCTCTACCCATCCCTAATTTATAAATGATAGACTAAAGAGAAAGCAACTAGTCAACACCTCCCGTCGCCAGTTCTTGAACTATTCGGAATGAATATTGAGATTGGCCGTCACGTTATAACGTCCCCACGGCTGAAATAGTATGCATGTTCAGTAATGGGATTCGATCTCATGACCTGCAGATTGCAAGTCGAGCACCCTAACAACCAGGCCAGACCAGGCCTGCTAGCAGTTATAGAATATTTTTATTCAACTACGTTGAAGTTATTATAATACAAGCTGTTATCATTTATGTGCAGGATATCTGTAAAAACCTACGTTGTGAAACTGCCTTCAGTCATTCGTCTTCAGTTTCAGCACATCCAGCACTAGAGGGAACCACCTGTGGTACGAATATGGTATGAGTTTTGAATCACAAAATAAATGCAAATAAAAATGTTTGAGTTTAAACGTAATAATTTTATAAGATAAATTTTAATTAAGAATATAATGCTCGTTATTACAGAACCATAAACATAAATGAAAAAAAAGCAATAACCTTGAACTGCAAATTGCTGATAATACTACAATATTTACCTCTTATAAAAGATTTTCTTTTGAACTCTGTTGTAGTACGTTTAGTATAACAAATAATAATTATATTATCAAAAATAATGTATAGAAGTAGTGTTTCACTACATAAGTTTTTTAACTATTGTTAGTGGTGTCGAAGTGGGAAATGTGTATCACGTGACCAAGTAGTAAATCATCCCCAACCAAGAGATGGGGCTTGGAGTTCTTGGTCAGCATATTCTTCATGTTCTTCTGACTGTATGACTCGGGAAGGAGTAACAGTTGTTGGTGTAATGATCTCAAGACGGAGGTGTAACAACCTAGGTAGTAATTCGTTGACATTATTATCAAAAGTATGAAGTTACTATAGTGGTGTTACAGTACTGGTAGCCTGGTATTTTAACCATTTACTGCCATATAGTTAAAATTAAATACAGTAGTCAGTTACCACATATTTCAACTACCTGATTTCGTATTCTTCTTTACTATAATGGACGTAGCGTGTATGTCGGTATCTATGTGTGTAACTTATGTATTGAATGGCACCTCAAACTAAAATCAATAAAAAGTTTCACACTTTAGGTATTTAAGATTCAGACAATTAGAAAAATAACTGTGTTATATGCAACAACCATTACTTTATAATAGAACACAATTTTAAATAAAAATACTTTACTCACAACAAGAACACGACTTTCACTAGGACTATACGTGAGGGCTGGATTATATATCTTTATTGGTGTAATTTTTAGATGTAGTACTAAGAAACTGGAGTTCTTAAAAAACTATTATTTTTTCAATAAACGGTACCACTTTTAATATATAAAAACATTACAGTTTATATGAGTAAAATTTATGAACATTTTGAGCTCTGTACATTGAATCATTTATATGCAATGAGTTGTGTATGACTAAAGATCAAAATCTGAACACTTTTCCCGTGCAGTACTTCATAGAAAAAAAAATCATTTTATAGAAAATCTTCACTTTTTTTCTATATATGTATATTTTTTTTCAATGGGGTGTAAATACTACGATTATTAATTACTAGCACAAATAGCCGCCCGTAGGGCGTCATTTCTTCTAGTATAAAGAAAGGACTGTGGTGTTACTGTACCAGTTACCAGATACATAACATACCTAATTTTACGTTCTTATAAAAAAGTACAGAAGTGTTACCCTAACAGTTACCAAGATGTAATTTGTCTAAAATATTTTAGCGATCTTGTATAGCAAACATTTTAACACCTGCCACACAAGCCAGCCTGGCATCCTGATGTGGATCCCAAAACATTAGTTATTCCAGAAAGATTTGGATTGTTTTGAATATACAAAAAAGAAGACGTTTGGCATGAATTTTGAGGCCTATGTCGCTGGAACGGACCTATGACAGGACCCGTGACCGGACCCATAACGATGAAAGCCAACATGGAGAAGTTAACTTGTAAATGTAAGATATAACGATGAAGCAATGCAACATGCTCGAAATATTCTAGATGTGGTTGTGAATGTAATGATTTAAGTGTAGCGATTAATCTGAATTTACTCGAAGATTTGACAAACCAGCTGAATCGGAGATTCATCAGCTGATTACTGCATTCAAAGCGAAACATAAAACATGCATCGTTAATTCCGGGGGGGGGGGGAGATCATATACCAGAAATAATTAGTTTCAGTATTTTGTGAAACCAACGACACAGTAAGGCCCAAAGATGTGGTGTTGGAAGTTGAAGCTGATGCACGATGAATAACAAGAAGATTTCCCTAGCGATTCCCAAATTAAAAATGCCATTTCGGCAATGAATAGTAAATATAAGAATATGATGCATGGAATAATGCCCACTATTGTACAATCATAGTATAATCCACATGGATTTCATCATGCCATAGTTTCGTTAATATTTAGTTGTTTTTTGAGTTTGTTTGTCTTTCGTTTTAGTAGTTGTGCCGAGCTTCATTCATCAAGACCTAACGAAATAGCCCTAAATCACCGGTTTCCGAAATGACCGCTCTGTTGATCGTCCTTGGCTCAGTACTTAAAGATGCTGGGCTGGCTCGTGTGGCAGGTGTTAAGGAAGGACAACTTTTAAAAATATGCATCTTTCGTTACGTGTTTATCAAAACTATCTAATCACTTCCGTGTTACTAAACTGTGAAACTAAACCTAAAAGAAGGAACCATTGTCATGAGAATGCATATTTTGTTGACTGAGGTCGTTAGTTACCTGCAGTGGATTAGCACGTTGTATTTATACATATATTTATTTATACAGGCCAAGTAATGGAGGGAGGTTTTGTGATGGTGAAGACAGAAGAGTAAAGCTATGCGACGTCTCACGGGTAAGAACGTTTATCATACAAGAGTAAAGCTATGCGACGTCTCACGGGTAAGAACGCTTATCGTACAAGAGTAAAGCTATGCGACGTCTCACGGGTAAGAACGCTTATCGTACAAGAGTAAAGCTATGCGACGTCTCACGGGTAAGAACGCTTATCGTACAAGAGTAAAGCTATGCGACGTCTCACGGGTAAGAACGTTTATCATACAAGAGTAAAGCTATGCGACGTCTCACGGGTAAGAACGTTTATCATACAAGAGTAAAGCTATGCGACGTCTCACGAGTAAGAACGTTTATCATACAAAACTGATAAATTATAGTTCGCAAATTTTGTTTGTTTGTTGTTAAGAGCAAAGCTTCACAATGGGCTTTCCATGCTATGCTTCTTGCAGGGATCGAACCTCCAGATTTTAACGTGATAAGCCTTCATGAGGAGTGCAGTTCAAAGAACACATTAAAGTTGAATTAATGGATCATAACATGCTGTAGAAGAGTCATTATAAGGAACTGTTAGATATACCTTTTTAAGATATATTTTTTTTCCAGCTATGTTATTCATCGTCTAAACCCAGCTCATTGAATGACTTCATTAGCAACACTTGCCAAAAAGCTTCCAGAATAAACAGTAATATTGGAACCAGTGGCACTCAGTTTCCTAATCATGATGGTAATATTTCTTGTTTATTTTCAAATATTCTTTGTATCAATACTAATGTATTTTATTTCATTGTTATAACTGTATCTTAAAGCCTAGATGTATTGGTTTGTACTAATAATTGTGATTATTTTTTATTTTTGTATATTTATCAAACAACTAAATCGCAATGCTCCTAAATCATATTATTTTCCAATCCTTAGTTAATACATTTATTATTTAAATAGCTGCATTACGTAACATATTGGATTTTACTTAACTGTTTATTCTTGTAACTAACACTTTAGATCAGGGGTGGGAACCAGAATTTCACAACGTACACTACTGAAGAGCCACACACATATCTAAAATATCTTTTTCCACAGGAGAACACAAGTAACTTTGACAAAGTCCAAGACGAAAGTGAGGCTCGCTGTAGCGCCATCTCAGTGGTTCTGGACAATACAAATGCTTTTATTTTATAAAATAATATAAATATTGTAGCTTTTACCACAGTGCTCTTATTTTATATATAATGGAACATCAATTAAATCTTTTAACTACATGTTTTCATAGATTTTCTTATACTCCTTAAATCAAAACGTTTTACTTTAAATTACAGGCATAGTGAAATATGCTTTTTAAGAAGCAGTATATCAGCTTTAGAAGAGCCGCAGATTGGCCACATCTGCTTTAGCTACATGTATTTATGTTCTATCTGTATGTGGCCCCTCCATCCATCCTCACATTTATGACAAGGCAATTACATCAGAGCTAAGAATGGCGTGTTTTTAATTCAGAAGTGAACATTATTTTTGGAATCCTTTCAGTTTTGTTGTACAAATCTTTTAAGTCTATGTTAAACAGAAAGTCACTCGTGTTATGTCTGGTGCCACAAACGAGGTGGAGGATACATGACTCAAGGCTGGGAAATCCCTAACGGAGCTCCTTGTTGGAGACATGGTGAACGACATGAGAGCCGGTATTGTGTGGATGGACACTGCCAGGTAGATTAGGTTTTTGTTACTCCCATACACAGGAACAGTTTTGTTTGTTTTTTGTTTTTAGATTCGATGACATTAACCTTTTTTGTGCAACAGTAGCATAAAATAATTCACAATTATTTAACCAATTTGGTTCTGCATAGTAATTTTTGTAATCAAAACAAATTTTGTAGCATTTGATGTCTGAAGAACAGAATATTAGTTGTAGATCATGGTGAACCTAGCAGTTTCGAATGTGACATGATGTTAGTCTCATGTTTTGAAAATATAGCTTATAAACTTATCTTCAGACATATAGCTTTGATTATTGACCTTATTTTAATTTTGTCTCTCTCTGTCTTTTTGTGCGATGACTTCTCCTGATGCAGATTTTGAGAAAAGGTTTTCAGATGTTGTATCATGGGAATTTATCAATATGTTAAAGAAACTGAACAATCTCAACTCATGTTAACCTTTCTTGCACGTTTCTGTGCTGCATTTATAGGGCTTTCAGATATGTTAAGTACGTTCCAACTTAACTCTTTAAATAAAGTAACCATTCATCCCGTTTTTAAAGGGACAATGTCCTTTTCTATTGGTGTGTTTCGAAAATTCAAGACTTTATCTAGGATACCTAATCGTCCTTTTGTCAAAAAATAACTCATAAAATATTACTTATTTGTAGATCAAAGTACTAACGAGTCTTACACGCTAAAACTACTCCCAACTTTAAAGTTCTGCTCAATAAATCCTTTTCTATCCTTTACTGCTTTTAAACCGTTGAAACATTTAACAGAACATTCCGCTATTTTCACTTTAGTTTATCTGAATGCGTGGAAGTGGAATTAACAGGCTCCTAAAATTGATATATGTACTCCATTTTTTATTTCAAATAAATTATATAAACTTAGGTAACATTTTTTTGCCATTTGGTTTCTTTTAATTATTAAGATTATCAAGAAATTGGCAAATAAAAGTCATAATTTCAAACAGGTTTTAAAACAACATGCTTGTTAGATGTTTTGTATAGGGTGAATAAGTGTAAGCAGAATGAGAGATATTTTAAAATAATTTACCCTACCCTGTATGTATACAAATAAAGAATCTTGTATACCTTTTTTTTACTTCAGGCTTTTGACTGTGATGGATACAGTACTCTAAAGGAGAACAGTTTGGGCTGTCCAAGTAAGAAGTTTATTTTACTTTTGCTGAGATGAAACGTTGAATTTTAAATTTTTAGGATGCACAGTTTTTGTAATCTGTAAAGTTACAGTGTCTTAAGCTAGGATTGACTTACATTATTATGTATTAAAACTACTTAAATATCAATATATTTAAAGGAAATTACAATTTTTTTCCTTTCAATTTCTTAAATATACTTTCTGCTGTGTTATTCAAGTAGCACATATACATTGATTAAACATAAACAGTCCTAATTGAAATCTAAAATGCTTGCATTTTTAATTTTTGCAAGGCTTAAGATAATTTTCACTGTTAAACAGCAAGCTCTGGGTCGCGGAGTTTTGGTGGTCAACATGGAGGAATATCACCAGCATCAAGTAGTAGCCGTTATGGCAGTGCAGCACCACATGGAATTGGTAAACATTATGGAGGTTCATCAGCAGTGAATTCAACACCTTATGGAAGTACAGCTGGTTGGAAATCTATCAGCCAATGCAAAAAATCATGCATCTTTGGAAGCAAGGGACTTCAAGTTGTTAAAAAAGATTGCAGTTCTCAGTAAGTGTTTTTACATAGATAAAAATGTTATGGAAACTTTTAAGCTCAGGTATGTGTTAATGAGTTTAAAAGATAGATAATAACAAATAAGTTCAGAAGAATATTGTATGATAAATCTCAAAACAGAGTTTTCTAGCAGGGTGAAAATTCAGAAGAGACTGTAAGGTAGTCGCACTTTGTAATAATAACGTTCCAGGTTCTGTACTACCTTCAGAGTTACCTGCTCTATGATTGGCTATACTTAGTCCGATGTCCATAATTACGCACTATGACCAAATTCGTATTTTCTATTGTAGCATTATCTGTGAAAAATGGCTAGGTCAAACATTCCACAGATTCTACAATGTATGTATTCATTGACTTCCAAGACCATGTTGAAGCAGACAAAAGGAACGAAAGTCTATTGGATCTGTACTGGGAGACTTAATTAACGGAGATGTGGTCGAATATGATATATTTTGAGGCGGGGATAAAACTTCATAACATTTTGTCCTGTGAATTTTTTCAACTTCAGTCTTTGTCTATTAATAATAATACGAGAAGGTATGCCTCACTTCATGGCAAAAACTTCTTTGGGGGGCGTAGGGTTCTCTTTTGTAACCAAAGCTTTCACATTGCAAATGAAGACGTTGTTTATAATTTACTTTGGGTGTAGTTTCAGTGCCCACCGTTGTCCTAGTCATGAACATTCTAATCGGTGTGTTTTCCTTCTTCCGTATATAACATTAAAGATTCCTTCTTTGGAATGTTGTATCTCTTGGCTTTACAGTGTTTACAAGTCTCACTACATAAACATCATTCTTCGTAAAAGTATGTAGCATTGCACTGTTGAATGGTTGAGAATTTGTTTTGAACCAAATTTTGTACGTACTAAACATGTTGCTTGCAAAACCATATCTCGCATCCTTATGGCTTGTAGACAGTGCATTAACTACTTACTGTTCAGAACTCCTGTTCCTAGCTCCTTCCACCCTAACAAGGCAAGCGAATGA
Organism: Limulus polyphemus; assembly: GCF_000517525.1. Lineage (NCBI taxonomy): Eukaryota > Metazoa > Arthropoda > Merostomata > Xiphosura > Limulidae > Limulus > Limulus polyphemus. Next base: position 16,599 of record NW_013670504.1, on the reverse strand, counting down.
CAGTGGACCAGAAGCCAATTAGAATGGAGCTTTCACACTTGCCAAAAGGGTACAAAAATACCCTTTCACCGCCAAGAAGCCTCTCGGTGCAGCACTTTAAGCAGATCAGTCCTGCTTACAACCGGCAACTAAGCATCTTCATGTTGTTTCTAGCCGCTAGTGACAGTGTTATACGTCCTCTCCGCTTGATGACCTGTTAACCTACCCATTCTGTGTGGCGCTCCTTGGTACAAATTTCAGATTTAAATTATGTTAGCCATTGATCTTCAGATATTCATCTGTCCTAATGTTGTAAACAACTAGGTTCCAGATGGTTAACACTGGCATTTATCTTACTAATAGATTGGTCTCTGTCTAGGACTAATGTTTAAACATGTACTGAGACTAAACTAGCTAAGTCTAACATTGGCAATAGTTCTGTACTTGTACTTACAATGCAATTCAAAGTAACTCCAATGTAATTAAATCTAAACACTAGTGCTATAACCAAACCATACTAACACGGTACTAGGCCTATAATTGAACACATGGGAACATTGTAAGTAGGAAACAAAACGCAAACTAACTCCGTATTTGAGCTAAACAAGATAAAGTGTAAGAAATGTGGTGTAGTTTATAAAAGCAAAATATGAAGATCCGTTAAGACAGTACACAGCCAAGAGGATTCTGATAACATCAGTAAAAAGATTCTCTTATACCGCCTCAAGGTACTCGGGTCTCTGTATAAAGAGTCAGCGCCTGGCGACACAGCCTTTGGGAATGTCACCTAGTACTCAACTCTTAGCTTACATTAACACCACTACATTAACATATGAAAACCGCTTTTATTAAATAGAGATGATCCTCTTACGGTCAAAAACAAGCCGTTCAGAAAGTGAGTGTTTGTCATTTATTATAGTTTGTTTGTTTGTAGTTTAAAAACAAAGCTATACAATGGGCTACCTGTGCTCTGCCCACCACCGGTTTTTAGCGTTGTACGTCCACATACATACCGCTGTGCCACTGGGGGGTATTTGGGTATTTATTACAGTACTAATTAAATTTAAAAAACAAAAATCTGTGCTTTGTCAACCAGGAGTATCGAAACCCAAATTTTAGCGTTCTAAATCTGTAGAATTACCACTGAACCACTGAGAGACAAACAACAATGAGCATAAAACACATATCAAGTATTTTTATTTATAACATAAAAGTAAATATCATACATACTATGAACTGGACTGTTTTTATTCAAGTTTAGTTTCAATGACCGATGATATAAAAGTAGATTGCAATAAACGCAACTTTATTTACAAGCGTGTTTATAATTTATAACATATTATAAATGGCATTATTTTCCCCCATACAGGTTTTATTGTTTGACCACCAAAGAAACAATTCGTCTGTGTGATGACCAATCGCAGGTATGATTATTTAAGGTCGTGTTTTAGGAAGTCATGTAAATAAACTAACCTTTGGTTTCAGACTACACGGCCAAGCGTACAGTTCAATACATTTGATAATCAAACTTAGCAATGCTAAAAACATATCTGTTTTAAAATAAAAAATGACATATAATGTTATAGTTGTGTATTTAACATGCACAAAGAATACTGACTATAGTCTAGTCTAACTTATATTATTCAATCTGTTGCCATAGTTTATTACTTCAAAGCTGCGAGTGAAGTGAACAGGTTTGAGGTAACGGAAGAATAACTTCCTTTATGCTTGTATATCGGGTTGAAACGGTTATTTTCTATGTTACTCCGCCTGTCTGTACACAGCAAATTAGTATTTAAACGTCGATATTCAGTCACCAAACTCGAAATATATAAAATAGGTCATAATTCTATACCCTTCCTTTATGTAACTTTTTTTAGCATATCTCGCTTTCCCGAAAAATTAAATTTTTGTTTTTAATTGTCCGAAAGGGGAGTTTTAACGAAACCTTTTGTGTATATCATATTTATAAAAGTTTTAGTACTGATTAGAATGGATGAATGAATTCACAAAGAAACCATGAGTTTCTAGCGATAAGGTACACTGTCATGATTAACATTCAAAGCAGCTAACTGAAGTTTAAAAATCTTTGTTACCAGAGTAACGTTTAGATGATAGAGGGACCAAAAAGATGCGGGTTTGGAAGAGAAAAGAAGTCATAGATCAGAATGAAAATGTATAAGTATACATTCCAAAATGAAATCTCTTTAAGCATAATAAAAGCTAACCTACGTAATAAACAGAAGTTCTAACAATAACAATATAAATATGTTGTTTTCTTTCTATATCCTAGTCCTGTGGTGGGACTAAACAAAGTGTTGATCAGTATGCCAGTGAAGTGTGTCAAAGATACAAGAAGAAATATCCCACGTTGTTGAGTGGTAGAGGGCAGCAGTTATCCTCAAGACCAGGTTAGTTTTACCCTTCTTCATTCCTTGTTTTGGAATCATGCACGTAATGTAGACATGCTACTTATCAATAAAGAAAACATTTTTAACAAATATTTATTTTTTAAAGGAAAATATAGTTAATCATAGGTTTTGTATTTTGCCACACAATTTATGCTTTTATGTTGTTGTTTTTTTTTAGCGCAAAGCTACACAATGGACTGTCTGCTTTCTGTACACCGTAAGAGTTTAGCGTTATAAGTCCACGGATTTCTTACTGACTCAACGGAGGGCTATGCTTTTATTTTCTAGATTGATTGAGACGTAAATTAGAATATTACACGATATTGATGGTGAATGATCTACATAGGGAAAATTTAATGCAGCTTCGGAAGTTTTATCGATCTGATCTAATTATCTAAAAACGATTTTACTCCTCGTATTTTATGCTTCAATGAGAAGCTCATTCTGAAAGGAATGAAATCGTTAGTGAATTAAAAATGTGTAAGTTAAAAAAATATCAAGGCATACGGTAGTGTATTGTGCGGCCAAAACAACCTGCAGGACACACTATGTTATTGACAGGAGTGATAGTTTAACATTTTTCCACTTTCTGTAGCTTGGGCTGTGGTAATCCAAACTATCAAATATTTTCAGTGGATGTGCTCTACTGGACTCTTACTTCACATACCAAATTTCAAGGCAATCTATTAATAAATACACGAGATATAACATCTCCAATTTTGATTGAAGTTCTTCCTTTTTTATCTTTTATTTTTGGTTTGTTTATTCTTCGCACCGAAAGCATGGAAACTTTATTTGATAGAAAAAACATACTTAACTTTTATGGATTTTTTGGTACAGTAATAGATCTTTATAACCTAGAATTAGGAGTTAGCTTTGGTCTAAGTATAAGTCACACTTGCAAAGTTCTTCAACAAAAACCACTCAATTTCGACCAAAAGTTTTGCGCACGCCTTCGCAGTCACGTGAGCTATCGGTCTAAAATTTTTACTACAGTTTCACCTAAGAGTAAAAGTGGATCTTTTTCAGTTTTTGCCATTCGGATTAATGACGGCTGATTTAGAGCTGCAAACTTAAAAGATGAAAGCATATACAGATACATAACTATTGGTTAGGCCAAGCAAACTAGATTAGTAGTTTTTAGCTCAAATTTTCAAAAGAATCAGAAGGGTGGACGGTTATTACTGATTATTGATTGCCAACTTTTCCGCACAAATTTACTAACTTTTATGAAATTACCCTAATTAAAGAGCGTTTCGCGTCACGTGATATTAGCTTAAGCAATTAGCATAAATAATGATGTCTGATACGGCAGGACCGATTGTATGAGGGTGATGAAAAGAAACTATTTATCCAACTTCCATGGCGTTACTATAAAGGAAGCTATTAACCCTGTTTTAGAGAGGAAAACTTACAATCATATATTTTAAAGAATTTCGTTGGTTCTGTAAAGTAAAGGTCGATTCTGAATAATAGGGTTGCGATCCTAAAAGTAATGTGCGTTACTATCGAGTGTCACTTTCTTACTTGCTATGGATTGTAAGTATGTATTGACAAAAAGTTATGATATCTAATCAAAAACAGCTTAGGTGTGAAAACAAGGTATGGCCAAAAAAAAAAAAGGATTGATCGTGCGACTCAAAGGAATTAAATCCAAATTGGCGGCCAAACTGGTAGCTACACTTATAGCATTGTTGAGAATTTTACAGCAAATATTCATTCATGAGTTAGGTAGGACGCGTATTTTGTTTTACTCACCATCATGCCCCAAGTTGAACAAACTAATGAATGAATATTTGCTGTAAAATACTTATCAATGCTAAAAGTGTAGCTACCAATCAAGAAAATTGTTGTTAGGGTTAGAAGAGATTTGTACGAATGTCTTTTAGCTCAAAACATAAAATTCGAAAGATGCGTATATTTACATTAGCTGCAAAAAGAGATTATATGATAATATTTATTTAAATGAAGTTTATAATGGGGGAAAGGTATACATGGCTAGAGTGATAAAAATGTAATTAAGATCTCTTAGTGGTCTGTGTTTTGTACTATTGTTTAACATGTTTATGTCAATGGTTTGGATAACTTTTTTTTTACGGTAACTGTGCTTATTGTCATAAAACTTGGTATATATTGAGCAATTTGTTAACGTGTCTTTAAACTATCATGTGCAACAAGTTATCATAACATCCATTTTAAAATTCTAATTTGTTGAATTCTTTCCTTTGAACTTTTTGGTTCTAGCATGATTTTAAAAATACTTACTGGAATATGTAAAAACAGTGGTTAATCATACAATAAAACTGTATTTTCTTGAAAAGGATAAAACGTCGATATAAAGAGATATAACTTATCCCCTATATCTACATACACACAGTATGTTACTAAAAGTATTAAGACAACACACTTTATGAAATAAGATGGTGTTATGAAACTGGGGCAAGGTTAACACACCTTATGAAATAAGATGGTGTTATGAAACTGGGGTAAGGTCAACACACCTTATGAAATAAGATGGTGTTATGAAACTGGGGCAAGGTTAACACACCTTATGAAATAAGATGATGTTATGAAACTGGGGCAAGGTCCAATTTTAATTGTAAATAAACTTATCTCTTATCACAGTTTGAATCCTATTAAAGTATTAACACTTTCTACCAACCGTTGCACGATGTTCAGTTGGTGGAACAGGTATACTAACCTTTCAGTTGGTGGAACAGGTATACTAACCTTTCAAAGCAACTTTAGCGAAATTTAAGGGTCTGACCGTCAGTTAGCATTCCATTTTAAAACAGTTGAATGGGTTGAGGTCAAGGGCTGCTGAAAATTCTGGACACTGCATTCACAGTTGGAATGTCACAGTCATATACGAAGACTTATACAGGCTTCTATCAAACCCAGACATGCCCATCCAAAACAAACAATCAGTAGAGTGGAATTCACCCCTCCACTTTATGATTTTTTGTCGTTCTTCGTCTCGATTTCGATGTTCAACGTACCATGAGAGCGAAGGCTTTGTATTCACCATTGAGATGGTTGGTTTAAGGCTAAAACACTTCTGTGAATGTATCCGTATGGACTCCCTCTCCACTGTTGATGTACTAACTGACCTGCAGTTATGAAGTCTCATCAAATTTTGTGTGACATTTTAATTTAACATTAGCCAAGAAATCATTTATTTTGATTATTTTTTTTTTTTTGCTTGTTGTTAAGCCCATACCTACACATTGGGCTATCTTTGCTATACTCACTACGGGTAACGAAACCCTTTTTTTTAGCGTTTTACCCCTTCAGATTTACTGCTGAGCCACTGAGATGCTTTGCGATTATGACTTCAATTTCAAGGTTAGCAAGAAAAAGGCTGTAAATGAAAGACGAGATAGTCGGTTCTATTAAACTTAAAAGCGATATACCTTACCTACTCCTGAAGGCCAGGTCTTATAAGTTTGTAATACAGTATGTGCATATAAATCACACATTAACTGAGTATAGTCAACTCAGGTGCTTTATCTACTTTTCGTTTACACGTTGTTAGTTTTAATTTTCTCTCTTTAGTTGCCCACAGTAGTTAGCAGTCAGCATGAAGGCTTATAGCGCTAAAAATAATATTTCTATACCCGTGATGGGCAAAGCACAGACAGCACATTGTGTGGCTTTGTGCTTAACAACAAACAGAGAAACAAACTCTCTTTAGTTGTTTCGCATTTTTTATTAACTTATAAGTTGGGGCATTTTAAGGCCTGCTAATGTTTGTTAGATTAGGTTGCCAGAATTCCTTATGAGATTCCAAATTAGGATTATTAATCAATATATTTCTCACATAGTAATTATGTGGAATTTCTTCCTTTCGACATTGTATTCATCCCCTTTTTGTATCTGACTTTTAAAGGTAACCCTGATTCAGCATGCATGGTAGCATGTCAAGATAAAGTTTGGCTTGACACACATTACCAGATGGATGTGTTTGATGATGGTAAATTTCCTGCCGGAACTGACTGTAGTGGGAGTGAATCTCATGTGAAAGCCTACTGCTTGAATGGAAAATGTGTGGTAAGCTGTTCATTGAGTTAAAATATTGTAAAAGACTGGATTTACATGAGGAGGAATAAAAAAATCAATGTCCACCAGTGTTTAATCACATTTGGCTAGTGTTCTAGAACAACATACATCACTTAGCAGCAAATAAGACTCATCATGAACAAATTGAAGAAAATTCTGGACATGTTTTGTAATGCAAAATATCTTGTTTATGCTTTAGTCTTTTTTTCTTTTTTTTTCATCTGGAGTCATATGTATTTGATAACGTGATGCGCTGACCAATGGCCTAAACTGTTACAACATGGAAAACTGAAATAGCTGTAAGTTCTGTCCACACCTGCTCTGTGTTTTGTACTGGTCTGGTTGTGATTGGGTAAACGTGTTTAATTATAATAATTTTATTTAGATACGGGACATATTTAAAATTTCCATTTTATACTTTACTGATGAACTGGTATCCTCTCAATGACACTGATCATAATTATTATTTTATGCATATCAATTTATAATTAGTCGTGCATTTAGCGCTATTTCTAGTTCAATAATGAATAAATAAAAAGACCCCAAACCCCATAGAGGAGATTTTTTAAAGTAATTCAATGCCCATCTTTAATGTAAATGTCTTCCTGGTCTCATTACTAATTTCAAAATTAACTTACCTAACTCTTTTGTTTGAGTTTTATTTAAATGTTAAACTGATCTTCTTTCATTTTAAAATGCTTGCTTTCTTTCTTTCAGACATTTGACACAGACGGAACCCCACAAGACGATGGTATGTAGTCTGATGCTTAAAGGGAAATTTCTCAAATATTTATGTGTACTGATTAATAATAATAAAAAAATTACCAGCTTATATGCAATTTTGCTGCAGTCAAACTGATCATAATTTGAAAAAGGTTTTTTAAGCGATCGATATGTTTAAATTATCACCCTCTCAGAAGAATGTGGTGTACATTATTCAAAGGTTGAGTACGTTATATTAGGATGATTCTGGAGCTTCACTACATCGTTACCATCCATGTCACTACGTCTGAACATGCTTTATCTGGCGATTGTGCATATTGACAATAGCCCTACAGTGTAGTTTGTGTCGTAAAGTTTTCATGTCCAAAGAACACCACTCCTGTCTGCCTGCCTTCAATAATTTATCTAATGTACGAGTACAACGGTTTATCGGCAACTGTTTCAACAGTCCGACTGCACAGGAATCCATACGTGTGGAATAGCATGACTTAACATTTTCCCCACCTGTTTGAGGTATGCGACAGTTGAACGGAAATATGTCGTGGAAGCAATTTGTGTACACGTGACTTGTGTCACTTTTTCCAAATGGAGATTCTTTTCTATTATGTTGCTGTTGCCTGAGGCACGTGGATGGCTTTTACCACTGACGCTTGCGTTCATTGATTCTCACCTGTTACAAAATGACACACTTTACTTTTCTTATCATAACTGGTGTAAATTTTGACTCAAGTCTCTTGCTAGATGGTCCTGGGCCCCTTAGTCGATCCTTATTCCTTTGATTTCTAATGCCATTAAGTACTGAGATATTCCCTCACTGTAAATTCTAAATCTCGATCTTATCATAGCTTTATGACTTTAGTGTATTAATATATTGCTTCAGATGTCACAAATCCTTCCCAGAAGAGATCAATTTTTCGGTGGCATTACACTACTTAGGGACGCCAAACAAAATCAAATGGAGTTATCAAACATACCGGCTGTGGTAGTCACGTGACTTGCTTATTCGAAATTATTTTAAAATAACGTACTCAACACTGTATTTCTCTAATTTACTAAGCATACTACACTATCTGTATATTTAGTCCAAACGGTAGACTAGGAACTAGCTAGCTCTCCTTCATACAAGAAAGTATATTTTGTTCTGAAATAAAGAATGGACATTGAACTTTACAAACGCTTATCGTATTTCACACTAAAGTTAAAGATGTGTTTGAAAGAGATTATAGACAGTCATTTCAGTAATAACTCATCTTTAAGTTTGTTTATTTTTCAATTACTAACAGATGACAGCTATGTATCCCATGTGAAACATCTTTTCCGGATTAAAAGGTATCTTCAAAAACAAGAATTGCTAACTTATAAGGATGATAAAACTAAAAACTTCAATGAGTTCAGAAGACCTTTTACACGAGTCTCTCACGTTAAATCTGGCTTTGATCCATCACAATATCTACAGTTACCGTTACAAAACAGAAGCAAGGAAAGGGTGGAACCATTCGTTTGGAGCATTGTGATGTCAGAGTGTTCAGCTCCTTGCGATGGAGGCAAGTATTAAATTTAGCATCAGCCGCCACAACAATAAGTTTCTAAAGTGTTGTAATATTCAGAGTTAATTACAGTCAAGATATGTTTTTATATGTGTTTTTAGAGAATTACTTTTATATGTTTATTTATTAGCTATTCGTATTGCAATGTCTGAGGCACTTTCAAACTTTTTGGTATATAGTGCGTAAAGTGTAGTTTAATGTATGACTACTGTGTGGTATGTAAGTACGTTATATTTCACTCTTATACAGCATATGGTTCATTTCTCATATCTGTAAAATTTTTAAGTTCTAAAAAATTTCTGATGTCCAACATCCAACTTTTAAGTCTACTGTTTTGTGGGATAATTGTACTGTATCATGCTTTATCTTGTGTATAGAAGGCTGCTTCATGGCTGTCACTTGAAGCAGAGATATTTCTGAATAATTGTTATTCAATTTTCTGGTTGGTCAGCTATAGAAGGAAAGTAAATTATGAATGCAGTTTCCAAAAAGATTTGTTGTGGAAGTCTCATCTTTGTTCTCTGTACTGTTTAGTCTGCTGGTCATACGTGTTTGTTCTTTCATTTACCAATTATATTTAAACAAATTTTCTTCCATTTACCTGCAATTTAATACAGTTAAACATTTATTTTACTTAATTTCACTTTACAACGTAATAGTTCTACCATTAAAAGATGAACTCATTTTCTTCATTTATTTAGCAGGAAATAAAGTGTTGTATTCTAACATACTAGGTCGTTGTTGTAGAGATCAGGTAACTTTGTGCCAGGATGATCTTTGAATTACCACAACTGTAGGCATCAATGCATCTTTGTATTTTCAAGTGTTTATTTTTTTCCTGTGCACATAACCAGTTTCGTTGGTTTTCGGAAATATTTTTCTCTATATACAGTCTCTTCACAGATCTTTAGTTTACTAATTTCTAGAGGGCGGTGATCGTATTTAATTTATTCTAAGAAATGAAAGAACATGTGAGGTTATTGTCAGCATGTTGAACCAGTGACTATTGCTTGGGGCATTTCCCCAAGTAGAGTTCTAGGTCATTCAAGTGAACAGGATAGCTTTCAAAGTATGTAGATGAATCATATTTGTTTTCTAAATATGAGTGACAGCCAAGCTATTTAGGTGTTTTCTCTATCAGGTCTGCTATAACTCAGTGTTACGACAGCGGAAGTCAAGTGATTCTGGGAGCATGCTCGCTGGAGTTTATCGAATGATCATGAATTTGCCTGGCAGCTCGAGTGTGATCTGGATGCTCCTTTTTTTAGTATTGTTACGACAGCGGAACTTGCGTGACGCTGGGAGCGTGCGCGCTGGAGTTTCTCGGAGGATCATGAATTATCGGGGAGCCCGAGTTTGTTCGAGGCACCCTCTTTTTTAGTATATAAGCCTGGCGAGAAAAACCGGCGGGATTGAAGAGAGAGATAATTGAGTCAAGCGAACAGTAGGCACCGTAAGTACGTGTGTGAATCACTGTGACTTATACCATGTGTGATAAAAGTTATTACGTTTAAAGTGACTGTGGAAATTCTGTGTATCGAGAAATAATAAACTAGTTTAATCAAAAAAGGACTTGTATCGCTGAAGTTCCTTGGAAAGAATTTATGCAGGAAATTAACAAACAAGCAGATACCCAACAAATTGGTGTCAGAGAGTTGGACTGAAAAGAAAGAAAAAAGATGGAAACGAGAAGTGGCAAATCAAACCACGACTTAGCAGATTTGATAGCAGCAATACAAGAACAGCAAAAGAAACAAGAAGAACGAGAAAAGAGACCACATCAGTGGTTGGAGGAGAAAGAAAAGAAACAAGAAGAAAGATTACAGCAGTTGTTGGAGGAAAAAAGAAAAGAAACAAGAAGAGAAATTACAGCTGTTGTTGGAGGAAAAAGAAAAGAAACAAGAAGAGAGACTACAGCAGTGGTTCGAGGAGAAAGAAAATAAACAAGAAGAGAGACTACAGCGGTGGCAACTGGAACAAGAAAGAAAACATGAAGAAAGTCTCCAACAGTTGCGGGAAAGTCAGCAGCAGCTACAGGAAAGTCAACAACAGTGGCAAGAAGTACAAATGAAAAACATTAGTAAATTTTAAAGTGAATTAAATACATTAAAGAACGATTTACTGTCTTTTACACAGGGAGCCCCAGACAACAGGAAGCC
>NW_013670504.1:1223-4995 GCF_000517525.1 Limulus polyphemus | reverse complement strand
TAAATTCTGTCCATTTAATTATGTTATTATTAATTTTCTATTGGTTTAATGTAAGTGGCTATTTTTCGGGACAAACAATACCAAGGAAGGGCAGTGTTACGACAGCCGAAGTCACGTGACGCTGGTAACACGTAAATAAGTTCTAGAAAGATCGGGAACATCACGAATAATCCAGTATTTGCTAGGCGCCCTCTATTCTTGAATATAAGTGCGCCAGATAATGAATGGGGAATATAGAATTGCAGACAGACAGAGACAGACAATTGAGCCATGCGCGGTAGTGACCGTAAGTAAATGGCGCGAATCGTTTTGAATTATAGCGTGAGTTTAAGTTAAAGAAAGAATAAACTAGTTTTATTTAAGAAAGGACTTGTATCGCAAAAGTTTCTTCGGAAATAATTTCTACGGAAAATTAACAAACGAACACAGACGTAACAATACTATGCACATCCTTATGTTAAGTAAGGGGAAAATGACAGTATTATTTACTATTATTTAAAAAACATGTCTACATCTGTCCTCAGGTGTTCAGCATATAACCCTTGAGTGTCACAAAGGTCATCTGAAGGTTGAAGATGAATTCTGTAATTCAGGCCATCACCCAAGAAACAGCGAACTACGTCCATGTAACACACATCCATGTACAGGGAGGTACTTCAGTTCCATACAACTATAGTTACCTGTGATCTGCTAAGATAACTATGCTAAAAAGAAAGTTATGTGACTGATACATCACGTATGATTTTCTCAGTTTTGATATCTTAAATGGTTAATCCTGAAAAATTACTTGTTTAATTTAGTTTATTAATGATTAAACTAATTGTGTAATGACTGCATGGAATTAGTGATGATTGTCTGATATTTTCGCTAAGAAAGGTAAGGTATTTTTCTTGTTGTCATGAGTTATTATTTTCTTATAAATGGTTAGCCAATTTCATTATCTACAAAGGTTCTATATTATGGTTTGTTTTTCTTGACTTTTCAACTTATAATAAGTTTCTTATTTGATTCAAAATGCAAAGGCAGGAAAGTTTTTTATTTTCATTGAGTGTTTTGATAGCATAATGAGTGAGATTTTGTTTTATGTTGCATTATTACAGCTCTTTATAACTGGTTTTAAATTTGCCTAATGTTAGTAAAATTTCTAGTAAAATGTCACAGATAAGTAATTACCTTGAAAAGTGAAGTTAAAAAGTTAGTGATTTTACATAACACATAAAATATTTATCTTCAATGGTAAAAGTAGAATGAGATTCATTAAGAAAAGATAATTTAAAATTTTGGTTTTGATTAAGCTGGCAGATTGGTGGATGGAGCCAGTGTTCAGCAACCTGTGGGTTAGCCATGAGGTCAAGGGTTGTTTTATGTGTTAAACAAGTGATGGACAAAGTCCTGGCCATTGTTGAGAACAGATTTTGTCCACTACCAGTTCCATCTGATGTGGAAAAGTGCAAGTTTCTACGCTGTTAACCTAACAATTAAATCAACTGGAACTCTGTGAGTATTGTTTATTGTACTTTCATTGTTGATAGAAAAGTGCAAGTTTCTAAGCTGTTAACCTAACAATTAAATCAACTGGAACTCTGTGAGTATTGTTTATTGTACTTTCATTGTTGATAGAGCAGTGGTTCCCAATCTGTGGTATGTGTACTCCTATGGGTATGTGAGAATCTTTGAAAAATATTAGAATGAAAATAAACCTCATACCTAAAAATTGGAGGACCCTCTAGGTGAGTCACCAATGTATTCCACTGGCCAGCACTAGAGGTTCATGTATTGTTGACTCACCCCTGAATTATTTATTTTGTTTTACCTTTTTATTAATATAAACCATAGTTAAGTTTTTTAACAAGTTATTAGCATCAGAGATATGCTGCTGGCTAAAAGGTATGATTGAGGGTAGGTATGTAGCATAAAATTATTGGGAACTACTTTGTTAGGACAATGAAGTCTATCTCTGAAAAAAAAAAGGTTGTTGTCAATTCCATCATTTTCAGCACTCTATTTCATATAAGATTTTCTTTTCCTTTATGCAAGACAAAGCAAAACTTTGGTTTTAAAACTGACAGATATAAACATATTAAAGTTCGACCTTTTAACGACTATCTAAAGTAAGGTGTGATGACATTAAAAAGTGTAAAATAATAAAGATATTCAAAGAAATATTGCTTTCATAATTTTGACACCTAGTGATTTTTATAAAGTCATGATATGCATGATAATTTATTTCTTTTTTCATTAGATTACACCAAATAACAAAATTCAATATTTATTATGTAACTTAAAATTTATAATGAACAGAACTTGGTTAAGGAGAGACAGAAATATAATGCAACAATAATTTAGCAACCATTTTCTATATAAAAGTAATTTAATATTGTTTTACTTGAAAAAAAAAGATTTAGGAAATTCCTTTTTATTAGACCAATACCAAATGAAAAATAAAACAGAAACATGGATTATTTAAAATTTTTAATACTGTCAATATAAAAATATTGCAACCATGATGAAGATAAAAAGTGTGAAAACTTCAAACATTCTGAGATGTGAATTTTTTTTTAACAGATACTGGACAAAAAAAAGAGGGAGATCATGGCTTTCTGACAGATGAGCTTGTGTTTGGGAATTAGTCTTCAGTTCATGTGAGGTTGTAATTAGAGAGCAAGTAATATTTTTTCAGTGAAGGCAGTAGAGCACAAAATCAAAAATAGGGTCTTCAATTTCTTTAGTGGGTACTGCTGGTCACTGGGAACATTTATTTATTCCTTATTTATAACATACAGTATCTGCAAGTGTATTTATTTAGTAAACTGGTAGAAAGATCCATTTTGAGGATCAAAAAATCACACATAAAAAAAAATACCAAAGCACTACACTGGATAAAAAAGAAAGGAATAAGATAAACTTGTTATAATGGGCTTCTTCATTAATATACTGTCCACATGGTAATAAGGGCAATTTTCTAACAACCTCAGCCAAGTTGTCACTAATGTGGTACTCAATATTCAGTGTGATCAACAGCCAGCTAATAAAGTTTTTACTGATCTAAAAATGTGTACAGACTTTTTATCACATAATATGCCCATATAGAAACTACATTCTCTAGAATTCCATTATTATATAGTATATATTACTTAAAGTCTAATTTAACTGATACTAACTTCCAATTAGACCAAGCTATCTGCTTAAAGCAAAACTAGAAACTCAATCTAGTAATGAGTATTAGATAGTTAATTAAATGTACTTTTCTCACATTCATACTTATAAAGTTTTGAATATGTTGTTTCATGAGTTGGGTACCCTTACTTTGGTAGGCACCTACTATTATGATAAAGTATTTACCTTTTTAAATATTTATATAAAGGTAGGCTGAGTTCAGTACATACATAAAATTTCCAAGGAACTTATAAATACATTGGATCCTTATGATTTTCTTTAAATTCAGATCTCAATATATTAATTTTGAAATATGAGTTTTTGATTATTGCATTACTAATTATCTTACTCTTAAATGAATCGTTTCATCTGGAAATTTGTCATTTAATGTATCTGATAAAAATGGATGCTCAATAATTTCCACAAAAGGGGACCAAAGGCCACCTGGAGGATCACTGGTTTTAGCCACTTGTATCACATACAGTTGTGTGTTGTCTGTCAGTCAGTCAGTAGACACTAAAATGACATCACACAAGGGATGCTTAACATTGTAATTTGTACTGTCCTGGCGTCAGTAAAACATATGCACACCATGAATCATGAGAAGAATTATGCA
>NW_013670504.1:0-913 GCF_000517525.1 Limulus polyphemus | reverse complement strand
ATACACATAAACACACACACACAAGTTGCAGGAAAAAAATATTAATTTTAAATGAAGGATAATTAAGCAGGTGCGTAACAATTATCAACTACCTTTCGACATAAATTAATATTATAAAACAATAAGTAGATACTGAAATTTATTACATGCGCTTATAATCTTAAGCTAATGAGATGTAATTTATAATGTTGTATATGTTTGAACATCAAACAATAGTCTACATGATTTTCTTCTTGCTTTTTGTTTAAATTCCTCTTGTACAAAGTTTATCTTTGAATAAATATTTGAGGAGCTTTGTCAATCATCTCTAAAAGTTCACCTTAAGGTACTGTGCCCTCCGGTGGCTCAGCAGTAATCTTGAACGCTTGTAATGCTAAAAATAGTAGCCCATTGTGTAGCTTTTAATTTAAAAGCAAATAAAACTAAAGTATTGAAGAAGAAATAAACCTAGCATTCTTAGGTTTGATTCTTCTTCAATACCTTATGTTAGTAACATACAAACAAGGGTGTGTAATACAATCTACATAATTCAAATATAGTAATTAAACACTTGAACCTTCATACTTAAAGTACTAATTTTTTTTAATTTCTTTTGGTTCTTGAAATACAAAACGTTTAAAGGTAAATGTTTCAATAAACTGCTGTGCTCGAAAATCTGCTGAATTAGTCATGTAGCACTTCCTTAGAGCAGTGGTTCTCAAACATTTTCGTCTGCGGACCATCTCCCGGTCCTACTTCGCACACTTTCACTTACCACAACATAAAAAATAAATAAAACTCATCAGATTTAATGGAAAAAGAGGTCTTGGTTGTGCGTCAGTGACTTACATTTTCGACCAGCCCACAGAACCACTGCCCTAGAGCACATTTTAATCATAATAAAATTCATGTGAAAATTTGATTAACTAATAAC
>NW_013670503.1:77023-80690 GCF_000517525.1 Limulus polyphemus | reverse complement strand
ATATAAATATTGTAATTATTTAGGCTTTCTAACTATTCAGCTAAACTTGTCAAGGTTATATGAGAAAGAAGTTTAGAACTGGAGGTAAAACAGACAATGGACAGAAAACAACATAGTATAATATGTCATTTGATACATTAAAATTTGGTTTTCTATTGGTTGTAAGTAACATACTATAAAATGTCATAGAGAACTACTGGCAATTCATGGAAAGCTGGGATGTAAGAAGTGGGCATGGCAAGTGTGTCTCACTTTCCAGTTTATGGCTCTGTAGACAAATAAGATTGAAGGCTATTAAAATTATGCTTTGCCTGAGTAATATCTATATTACAATGAGTAGTTTATGTTAAATTCCATACATTACCTAGTGTATGTGTAAAGCCATGTCATTTTGGCCTCGTTTCTAGGTGGAGCTCCTTAGAGATTATGTTGTATAATGATGTCCGAGTCATGTGGACAGCTTTTACCACTGACTTTTGTGTTTGTAGAATCTCAATTGTTACAAGATGCTGCACTTTGCTTAACATGCATAGAGTACAAAACGAGAAAAGCTAATCTTATGAGCTGAGGAAGAGTACCTTATCAGAAAATATAATTGTACAGTTAGACACTGTCTCTTACTGACTGTGAAATCAAACATTACTAAAACAATATATTTACATTGTCTTTTTTTTCGAAGCTCAAATATTAATGTATTAGTGTAGTCAGACATTGTCTGTTAGTAACTGTGAAATCAAACAATATTATAACAATATATTTACATTCTGTTTTTTGTGGTTTCAGAACTGTTACTTATTAGTTCAATGTTAATTAAGTACATACATGAACAGCATGTTCATACAATGAACATTTTACAATAGAATTGCACTCTTACTTGATGTCGTTTGAGCATGTCCAATCCTAATAGCATATCCATAGGCTGGTCTTCCAAGACAGAGAAAGAAGATGTCAGGAAGTCATTCTCAATTTGAATTTGCACTGAAAACAATTACATCAAATTATAAAGTTATTTGTAAAGGTTTTTAAAATAAATAAGAATGTGTGGCTTCCAGACACAAAGAATTTCACAGAAATGAAAATAATTCTGACTTTATACTATAACAGTTATACTAATTTTTTTGTAATCTTGAGCACAAAACCTAAAAAAAAACTTAGACTGACAACTATCGTAACCAAGATTCTTGAACTGTTATTATTCCAAAATTAAATTTAATTATTAATTAATTTAACACAACATTGAGTGAGCTCGTGAATAACTTTCAAGAATATGTTAAATTATTTGAAACTCACAAAACATTCAATTAAATAATTGTATAAATAGCTGGAACATGCCACAACATTAAATATTAGGAAAATGACTAACTAATAAAAACCTTTACTATTCCATCATACACAACATCTGAAAGAATGTTTTTTTTTTAAATCAGAAAATGTTTGCACATAAAATAATAACACATATCCCAAATCCACCATACTGTAACAACAGATTTATATCGACATCTAGGAATGTTAAAATAACAGTCAGCTGATAAGTCTGCACAACCATTGTTACTCAGTGTTACTAACTAACTCTTAAGTCAGCTCAGCTGTTTTTGCTCAGTGTTTTATCTGGGGTATATGTGTGCCAGTGTTAAAAGTCAGCTCAACTGTTGTTACTCAGTGGTTGATTCTACCTGTGTTGTATCTTAACCAACTAACAAGTCGGTTCTTCTATTGTTACTCAGTGTTTTTTCTGGGAGACGTGTCTACCTGTGTTAATGTAACTCCTAACTAATTGACAGTTCAGTTTATGTATTATTACTCAGTGGTTTATCTGGGGGATATGTTTACCTATGTTAGTGTAATACTTAACTAACCGACAGTTCAATTCGGTCTGATTTATTACTTTGGATGGTTTAATAACATTACATTATGATTCTTATGCATTATGGAATTTATATGTGGGTTTTCTAACAGTTAAATTAATTATCAAAAATAATACACAACTGACTTAGTTATAAATAATAATAACAGAAATAAAAAAGTATGCTTCAAAAATTAATTTTCTCTTCACAAAGTAACTGAATAACTTAGGCATAAATAAACACATGCTCTATGTTTATCAACATCATTTTGTGAAACCTTCCAATCTGTAATATTCTCCTGTAATTAAATATCTGGCTTACAGCATATTTCTTTTCATCTCCACCAATACTTAACCATCTTTCAGTGGACAGGTGAAAGGGTACATGTCACAACGTTTGGAGTTAATTTACAAATTTAATTAAACTTTATTATCATTGTATGTCAATATAATTGGCATAACAACTTGGTTTATAATACATACGTTTTAGTTTCCTAATTCAAAAGATGATATTAAAAAAAAGCCAAATATGCTTTTTTGTGTGTCATAACCATCTTTCAGTGGACAGGTGAAAAGGTACATGTCACAACGTTTAGAGTTAATTTACAAATTTAATTAAACTTTATTATCATTGTATGTCAATATAATTGGCATAACAACTTGGTTTATAATACATACGTTTTAGTTTCCTAATTCAAAAGATGATATTAAAAAAAAATGCCAAATATGCTTTTTTGTGTGTCATATGGCATGTCGTCTTGTTCATTTTATATTTTATCCTACCTACCACACAATGTCTATTGTGGTTAATTAAGAACTTCCCATCTTTTTTGATTTGCTGAGATTTCAATATATTTTACATACCTCCATTCTTTTGAAACCTCTTTTATACTCGCACTTACTTCTCTTAACCCTACTGACATGGGTCAAAGGCCATGTCACCGAGTTTGATATAAAATTGTAGATTATAATTCCAATTTTAATATTATACATTAATTAATTTATTAATTTAAATATTAAAAAATCCTGAATTTCAATTTCCACATGGCATGATTTCAAATTAGATGTTTGTGATGTCCAAATGCAAAGTCTATATTCCTTATGAATTAGATACTCAAATTACCAATACTGATAAGCTATAATTTCAGAGAAGAACCTCCTATCTTTTCTATTTTCTGAGATATTAATACATTTATTGAATCAACCAAGGTGGCCCAGCCCACTTCTTCCACTGTTTGAAAACACTTGCTTACATAACCAATCGAAAGCTCAGAATGTCACCTAGTGATTTTCTCAGCTTCTGTGAAGTATTTGAGCAGGAAACTCTTTGTTTTCATGATACATTCCAAGCAATAAGATAATACATTAGTGAGCTCCAAAAATTATATTTTTTTAGACCCAAATACAACTTAGTTACAGCTTGATAAATTACAGTGGAATTCTGTGGCATTGATACAGTAATTTATTATTTTTTTTTAAATTTCCAAATGTATATATAAAATGTAAAAAAAATTATTTTGTTGTATATTCTCCACATGCAAAATTTGATAAGGCTTAGCAAATTACACGAAGCAGTAAATGAGTACAAAGTTTGTAACTAGAAGATATAGCTGTTTTCTATACTTCTTTATTTACTGTTCAATGTTTTAAGGAAAATAACTGAAATTCAAAAACTTATTTGTAAATAGTAATAACGTATATACATATATAATGTATTATAACTGAAATACAACTGTATTTTACAAAATATTTGTCCACTAGAATACAGCCAAGACAGGTCACTTTGTAAAGACTAAAGGTCAGTTTTATATTATTGGATACGGT
>NW_013670503.1:73696-76352 GCF_000517525.1 Limulus polyphemus | reverse complement strand
TGGATAGTCAACATTAAAAAACAAAAAGTGCACAAGCAAATCATCACTTAAAATTCTTAAAATTTAATTTAAAGAATCTGATATTTTGCAAACAAAAGCTTTGTAATGTTTACTGATAATCTGCTAAATTTCGTTAACATTTGCTTACTAATTTAAAAATTATAGCATGAAAACTATAACAGGCATAAAATGGTTATGAGGTCAGTCCCTGGTACCAAGCCTGTAGTGAGAGAGCTAAGTACATGTTTATAACCAATAGAAAGAACACATTTTAAACTCTATAAATCTGACAGTCGTTTGTAATTGGCTTGGAGGGGAACTTGTAATTTCTCTGGAAAATGGTGAAGTCTATTGAGTAAGTTGTTGCTCTGAACAGAAATGAGGTTTTTTAAACCCACATATAGCTTAGTTATAAAGCGAGATAAATTACAGTTGTTTTATGTGTACCAATATAGTAATTTGATAATTTTTTGATTTCCTCAAATGCATTTTTGAAATCTAAAACAATTAATTTGTTCTCTATTTTAGAGAATAAATGAGGCTTGGAGCATGTATGACACACAAGTACAAATCAATCTTGTAACATTTTATAAAAACTATAATTCATTTTTTTCTATACACTTTTTATTTACTGTTATAGTGTTATAAGAAAAACTAACTAAAATTCATCATTTATGACTAATTAGTAAAATACACTTACATGTTCATAAGCACCTACTTCGTACACCTATATTGCAAAATTCTGACCACCACAGGAGAATAACATCCAAATACCTATCAAGTTCACTGGATCAACCCAGACTTTGTACAGAGCCATATAATAAACACTTTTATTATTTTAGACAATTCCTATTGCAACCACTGTACTATAAACAAGCCAACAAATTATTTCCCATTGAGTTCTTGGAATCAGGATTACAATGGTCTCTGTTGGAAAGTTCTGGTACTTGTGCCGCATGATATTATTTCCTACCAAAGATGTCATATTATGTTATCAAGTAAACTGCCTTGTAGGAGGAGCAGTGATTCATTGTTTTATGTCTGACAGGTTTCTACTTCAGCTGCTAATCATAAGAAATAGATGTGAAAAGGTTAGAAGTAGAAACTATTAGGGGAAGCATTTTGGAACTGAGCAGACTCCATAAGTTCACAAACAAATTTTTAGTAAAAAATACTTTATTAAAAATCCCAATTTTTTGTCTACAAAAGATTTGTAATGTTTACTAAAAGCTTGAAAAATTTCATGAAGATACACAAAACAGTATCAAGCTCAGGGACCCACCACATAGATGAGGAGGGTAATTTTGAAATATGCACAACATCATTCCCTCGATAGGACCATACAGAAGCTGGAGCACAATGCCAGTAGAAGTGGAGTGGATCACTTCTATTAAATATATGAAACCTCACTCTCTAGATAGAACCACATGGTAGCTGGGTGCAACATCAATCACTGGGACCCATCACACAGAGGTGGAACACATGATATGAGGATCGAACACCATTTACACCGGCAGATTACCACCACACCACTCTCTACTGAAGTGAAAGAATCACATTCAGGAGGACTCCTCCATGGTCAGTCACCCAAGTGACTAGGAACTGGAAAGTGATAAGGACTCTCATACTCCACTAGAAGAACAAAGGGGGTGAAAATGTGGTGGAAAGTCTGGAGGAATGCTGATCTAGAGACAGTGCAATGGGTGACCACAAAATCCCTATTTTGAAAAGCAGACTGCCCCTGATTTATTCAATCAAAGGGACGATAAAGATTGGCAGCTATCCCCTTCTGCTTTACCCATGCAAGTCCATGGGTTAGTACGGTCCAGAACTAGCATATTAAAGAAGCAAATATATAATGAGGAAAACATATTAGTGATTTTGTGGAACACCTAATCTCAACAGTGTGCATTATTGGCTATGAGTATACATCAAGATTGTTGGGATCAGCCACTACCCAAAGACAACTTTGGTGGGATATCCTACACAACCCTTGCTAAGTTACTCCATGCAACATCATTCTCCACTGAGGCCCAACCCTATAAAGGTGGAATGACAAGAGTAGTCAGTAATAACCCACATGACATCAACCTTGGATAGAACCACACAAATGTAGGAACACAGGTATCACCAGCAGAATGACCCATAAAACCACAGTCCAAAGGACAATCCAATTTGGGGCATCATAACGACTAACATGCACAGATGCTGTGAACCAAGTTAATTGTGAGGTAGATGGAAGTTCATGGCTTGTGGCATGTGAAAAAATGTTTTGCATATAGAGAACAGTATTGAATGAGAATAGCTATACGTGTGAGAAGAGGTAAGATAACATATTGGAATTTTGTGCATTATAGAACAAGCAAAAAGAATAAAACACTGTCATACATAAGAAGATACTTCTTAAGTATTACAAATTGACCTCTTATGATCACAGTACTAAATCATTGTACCTCGTTTAGGTTTCTTGAAATACAGGGATGATACAGCTATACATAGATCATCCCTACATGAGTTTCAATATTAAAATTTAATGGTACCCTGTAAAATGCACAAATACAAAACCATTATGAGATCAGTCAATTTGACCAACCTTGTAGCAAGAGTCTGTAATAATCAAGACACGTTTTAACTTGGTTTTTCCTTGTACGCAAGT
>NW_013670503.1:71165-73038 GCF_000517525.1 Limulus polyphemus | reverse complement strand
TTCACTCCTTCACTTCCTACATAATAATTATAGGCTCCCTAAAGACACCAACTGTATCGTGTACAAAACACTGAGTATTTTACATATTACAGTCATCTAATGTTCATCTATTATTGGCTGGTAATTCCTGTTTCACTCTGTACTTAAGCTTTTAAAAGGAACATCAGATTTCTGTAAGAAACCTAACTTCAAGGGGTAATAACATCATTTACACTAGAATTATGATTTTATTTTTTTAATTACTACTAGTTATTACGACTAAGCGATAACATTGTGCACTGCCCAGAAACATACAGAGTGGATTTAGGTTTAAACTGATACTAGTGATAAAGTAGTTGTACAGTTATCTCAACTGAAACAAGAAGAAGAAATATGAACAATTTGGTGGGTTGGTATCTTAGTGATGGATTCTTGATTGTTTTTGGGCTTCTTGGGTAGAAAACAAACGAAAGTGAGTAGCAATCACATTTTAAAATGAAACTCTCCATCAGTGATGATTTTTTTTATCATGCATATTTGTACCTTGGCCATCCCTACAAACAGAGTCTACTGTCTCTATGATACTTCAATTTAATTGTTTTATTGCCCTTTGAAAGTTTAAACCATGCCTAATCACTGTTTGTGCCATTATAAGTTGTAATTCACTTGGCAAACATGCAGATCATATTACTCTATTGAATTATAGTACACACAAGCTACATGCAAGCGTACCTTGTGAAAATTATTGTATTATTTGTATTTGTTTTATCTAATCTAATCTTCACTAACCTAAAAATTTTCTTATTTTTACATTTTGGTTACTTCTATAATCTATATATATAAAAGAGAAAGTTTGTTTATTTGTTAATTTGTTTGCTATAGGAAACGAAACGGTTGAACTTACAAATTTTAAAATAACTTCGTAATAACTATTTGTTTACAAGAAATTTAATTTGTATTTGGTGTAGTATTTAATGATGAAATTAACAATTAATGATTATTGTGCCATTTTTTGTAATAAAAATACAAACATAAGCACGTTTTGCACACAGAAAACATTATGGCAGGAGACACTCAGATCAGTATTTCCAAAAACAGTTTTCTTTAAATAGTGCTAAGTGGTTTAGTAACTTTGTGAATTGCAAATTATTGTTTAGTGATACAGGTGATTATGCCACACAAGAAATGCCCTTTCTATGGAAAGTCTTCTGCTGCTAAGAGAATGCAAGCACAAAGAGCAGCTGAAACAGAAGAACAATGCAATCAAATACTTCAAGCACAAGCTGCAACACAGGAAGAGACTTTGGAATAACGTAAAGTTAGACTTTGAGCTCAAGCTGAAAGGCAGGCTACTCAAAGACAGCAAGAAACTGTTGAACAGCACAAAGCCAGAGTTCAGTCAGAATCGTCAAGGCAAGCTGGATATAGACAACAAGCAACTTCTGAACAATGTCAAACCAGACTTCAAGTACAAAAATTAAGAGAAATAACTTACAGAGAGCAAGAAACAGAGGAACAACATGATGTACGACTTCAGGCTTAAAGAACAAGAGAAGCTCAAACATGATTTAATTTCAAATAAAGCTTTGTTTGATTAAATGCTTATCTATTTCTCGCATCACAGCTTTTGTCTACTTACTGAATAATTTGCTGAAAAAAATACTGATCTATACATTTCAAATCTAGATTTTCACCATGCAATGCCGGGTAACTAAGCTAGTAATAAATAATTAACATACATGAGAAAAAAAGAAATAAAGTACTTACCTGGGCCTTCTTTTTTTCTTTTTTGCTGTTAGCTATCAATGACACTTAACCCTATTTTTTTCATACTAATGGTAGTACTGAACTAAATAATTTTTTAATTAATTAAATAATGCACCTAATAACACAG
>NW_013670503.1:66529-70352 GCF_000517525.1 Limulus polyphemus | reverse complement strand
ATACTGATCTATACATTTCAAATCTAAATTTTCACCATGCAATGCGGGTAACTCAGCGTGTAATAAATAATTAACATACATGAAAAACAAGAAATAATGTACTAACCTGGGCCTTCTTTTTTTTCTTTTTGCTGTCAGCTGTCAATGACACTTAACCCTATTTTTTTCATACTAATGGTAGTACTGAACTAAATAATTTTTTAATTAATTAAATAATGCACCTAATAACACAGAATAATAACACACAAAAAGTAAGCAATGTCCTATAACTATTGTAATTGTTCAGGTTATTTAACTATGTGATAAGAGCATATAGAAATTCAGCTATGTGAAAAAGAAGTTTAGAACTGGAGGTTTGGCTTTGAAATATAGTTGATAAATCAAATTTATATATTATATCAGTTTTATGTTATTAATTTTATTAATATTTAGAAATATTTAGAAAAATCCTCAATCTCCCCTGGTATGAAAATTGTGACATTTATTCTCTAGGTCTTCCCTCTTTAATTTATTTACCGCCACCCCTCCAAGAAGTATGGAATTTAACATAAACTACTCATTATAATATAGATATTACTCAGGCAAAGCATAATTTTAATAGCCTTCAATCTTATTTGTCTACAGAGCCATAAACTGGAAAGTAAGACACACTTGCCATACCCACTTCTTACATCTCAGCTTTCACAAATTGCCAGTAGTTCTCTACGACATTTTATAGTATGTTACTTATAACCAACAGAAAGCCAAATTTAAATGTATCAAATGACATATTATACTATGTTGTTTTCTGTCTAGAGAATTGTCTATATCGTATATTTGTATAGATTGAAAATAAAGTATTTAATGTTCAAACTAATTCTCTAAAAAGTCATGATATTTGCACTTTCACCTGCCCATGGAGACAGTGTTAATATGTATATAGTTACTTTATTCAACAATTGACTTGTGTGCTGTGAACAAGTACACTCTTTGAAAAGTACACTCTCTTTCAATAAAAACATAAGATTTGAAACTAGAAAGAAAACATGCTAATCAGCCTGAACAGGTATTTAGACCTGAGAAAAATGTGTGGCTGTCATGCATCTCTCATTCGCCAAGGTACAGGATAGTTCTAGAAACGTGGTGTCACACTAGTCATGTGACTCGCTGACGCAACACTTGTTTGTTGTAAAATTGCAGATGTTGTGGTACTTATCTTATTCACTTATATTTAGTGGTATATAGTGGTATTCCCTTATAGTACGTATTTAGTGGTATATAGTGGTATTCCCTTATAGCACGTATTTAGTGGTATATAGTGGTATTCCCTTATAGTACATATTTAGTGGTATATAGTGGTATTCCCTTATAGTACGTATTTAGTGGTATATAGTGGTATTCCCTTATAGTACGTATTTAGTGGTATATAGTGGTATTCCCTTATAGCACGTATTTAGTGGTATATAGTGGTATTCCCTTATAGTATGTATTTCATATTGAAATCATGGGCTGATTCACCCCTAGATGTTCCTTTCTGAGGGATGGACTGATTGTGAAAAATGCCTATTGTAGTTGTGATGTATCCTACTTTAAATAGTGTATGTGGAAAGAAGACCGCTCTACGAATGTCACATGAAACTGATATTTTCTGATCCAATTTTTCTGCCTGTTCAGCTACAGTTTTTGTGTTTTCATACAGATTTGCTTCTGACTTTAAAACATTCAAGAACTGTTTACTGAAGTTCTTGACTAATGCACATTGGTGATATTTTAGGTAGGGGAGGTTTTTGTTGATAAACAACAGCCAACTCACTTTTCTTTCTTTAGGTTTTATTTAACAACTGCACATTTGGTGATATTGTAAGTTTCAAAATATTAATGTTATGCTTACACTCTGTTTACATAACAATAAACACACAGAATCATGAATATCTCGGAACTATTCAAACAACAAGTCTTTACAACTAATGATAAATGCACACTAAATCTATAAATTATTGCATAAGTTTATTGAAACTGACATTTTCTCTACCCGTATCCAATCCCTCTAATCCATTAACCAAACAATTATTTAAAAAGGCTAAATATTATTTTTGTGGTCAACAAAATACAGATATCAAGATTAATGTTCTCTATGCATCAAAAACTTAATGTATCAGTATACTTACAAGTTGTTTATTTAAAAGTCAAACATTAATGTGTTAGCATATTCATACTGCACCTCTAACAGACTGTGATGTTATCACAAATTCTGACATTGTTTGGCATTTTTTAGGTAGTACGATGCCACCAAAACTGATCACTTTTGGGAAGGGAATGTAACAGCCATTACTGAGGCAAGATATTCACAAGATAATAAAGATGTGTTCAGATTAACAAGTTAAGAGTTTCCAAGATGAGAATATCCCTTTTACTTAATGGAAAACAAAAGAATATGGACTAATCTAGGGCATCAGGATCATCTAGAAAGAGACTTGCTGTAAGTCATACTCTATGCATGTTAAGCAAAGTGCAGCATCTTGTAACAATTGAGATTCTACAAGCACAAAAGTCAGTGGTAAAAGCTGTCCACATGACCAAGACACCATTATAAATCTATAATCAAGAAGGAGCTCCAACTGCCTAATGAGAAGTGACAGTTCGAAAGAACCGAATACCTACTGGTTGAGGGTTGTTACTTGATGATTTACATGCAAAGATGCTGTGAACCACGTTAATTGTGAGGTAGGTGGGAGTTCAGGACTTGTTGCATGCGAAAAAATGTCTTGCATATAGAGGGCAGCACTGAACAAGAATAGCTATACATGTGAGAATAGGCAAGATAATGTACCCGAAATTTGACCCGAGTATTTCAACCCCTCCTGAACTTGTATTTCTTAGACATTTTGACATGTCATAAAGTATTCCAGTTAAAACACCAAAAATTGCCAAAATATTGGAAAACCGATAACAAGTTAAGAGAAATGTGGAAAAAAACCCTGCAATTATTGTGTTTTTATAACAATTTTAGGCCTATTAGTTTTCCAATATTTCACCAGCTTTTAGCACTTAAACAAAACTTTTATAGTATCATTTTGCACAAGCAAATAGTATACCACAGAATTATTTTGTATTTCATTGTCCAGACCAAGTGACAGTTATGGTAATGAACAAAAAAGCTTACTGGGCAATGACCTGTGGGAGATAGATGTGAAATGATATTTATTATGTACCTTTGATTTTGAGCCACAATGGATAAATTACTAGGAATGTGGAAAACAAAATATCATGAAGTATAGTATAGACATAATTATGTTAAAAACTAGTTCAAACATAAAAAATTGTGAATTTATATTTTGGTAAATTACAAAGAAATGGCAGCACATTTTTTATGCAATTCTATTTTTTGTTCTTATTAAGAAATATGAAAATGAAACCATAATCTATATGAAATTCTCTTATAGTTAGGATGGTCAAACATGCTAAAATGAGTTTTTATAATCATCTTTAATATTTGTAAATGTAAAAATCTTTTGTACTCGGCAACTCTCTCTCCAGACAAAATGTAAACATCTGCCATTTTTGTCTTTGTTGGCTCCACTGACCTGAAACTGGTGTACAAAAATTAAATTTTTTTTCTATGTATTTCAATGGAATACTACTTGAACACTAACTCTGACAATGACCTTTGGTCACTGACCTAGACAATCCCCCTTTCTCATTTTCAGTAGTAGATCTTCCTTGTAAATATAATTAATTTTTAAATGCCATGAAACTTCGAAAAGTCCAATGTTAAGTACATACTTGTTTGTTTGTTTTTGTTTGTTTTTTGAATTTCGGGCAAAGCTACACGAGGGCTATCTGT
>NW_013670503.1:58613-65529 GCF_000517525.1 Limulus polyphemus | reverse complement strand
GAATTTGTTGTGGTCTGTGTGCAGCAGAACTAAGATCTTTTGTCCAGCCTTATTCTTTTCACCAACTGTCAAAATAAAATACTTTTACTTATACTTCTTAATAGTGTAAATATATACTGGGTTAGGCTTAGGATTCTTCAACAGTAGGTGTCTGTGACTTGTTAGCAATAAATTCAGCAATGAATAAACAGCACTCACTTCAGTTGTTTTCAAAATAATATATATATTCGGAACAGGTTAAATGTATGTACAACAAATTTTTCACACTATAAAGATTATAGGCATATCATAAATATTGTGTATATATTTCTCTTCTTCTTGTCAAAAGTCCACTTAGGCCTATTCAATTACTTTAGAATTTCAGTTGACAAGTCGAACTATCTTCTTTATTTCTATTGTGCTAGTAGTAGTATTCTCTGTGATTCACTTACAGTTGTGGCATGAATTACTGTAATCATTTAGTCTTCTTTCTTCTGAAGATCCTCTGTTCCTTTTGTCAAAGTGAAGTGCACTCTGGCTAACTCAATCACTTTAGAACCATGCTTTGACAGAATAATTCTTCTTCTTATCTCCTTTTCTATTGTTAGTCTTACTCTAAAATGTTGAACATTAGGCCTATCACTTCTACGGTAGTTAACTTCACACCAAACTTTTCCTTGCCCATAACTTTACTCTCTTCTACTATTGTCTGTCTGCTGTTTTTGCTCATCTCACACTATATCTTTATCACTTTATTGTATGGCCTTCTAGAAATCTCAGTATTCTCAATGTCGATGTATTGCAAGCGACGTTGATAGTCTCAGCATCAATGATTTAGAAACATAACTTCCTATATTCATCAGCTTTTAACTCTTAATATAACAAAAACTAAACAATAATAAAAAAATTTAATCTCAAGATAAATTAATCATGAAGATAGCTTTTATGTGCGGAAACATCTGTTAACTGAGTTCTTGCACAGATCTTCTCTCTCTGGATATTGTTAGTAGGTACACAAAACTCTAGACCATGTCCAAGTACAAATTCTTCTTCCAGAAAACCAAAAACAATATTCTAAAGTAAAAGTTCATTATCGCAATCTGTGGTCAAAAATTATAAAATTTCTTTCATTTTTCGACATGATTCCCTTGTGCCACTACAATTCCAAAATTGATGAATGGATGGAAAACCAGAAAAAACAAAATACGATCGTAACATAAACATTCTTATTAAGAAACATTTTGGTGGTTCGTTGAGTGACTCTAAAAAGCACATTATCAATCTTGCAGACTACTGCCTCTCTGAAGGGTAACCACCATAAAAAATTAGGAAATAGATCTAAATTATGCTTTTTTTCCTTCTAGAATGACTACAAATCATAACACAAAACCAGAAATGTTCATTCTAAACACCTTAAATCTCATAAAATTATACATCCATATATATACCTATCATTTCTATTATATTGAAGATTCAGCCATGCCTGACTGTTACAGAAATTGTACGCAGGCACGTGCAGCTTTATGTTACCATATTCAGTAGTACAGAACTGGCCTTTACAAAGAGCAAAAGTCTTAGCTTTGTTCTAGTGGACCAGTATTTTGTAGAATACAATCACATTTCAGTTGTAATACATTATATATTATTACTATTTACAAATAATTTTTTAAATTTCAGTTATACTTCTCAAAACATAGACCATTAAACAAAGAAATATAGAAAACAATGATCTCTTATTCTTCCAAAATGTGTACACACTTTTCATAATCTGCTAAGCCTTGTCGATTTCAGCACATGGAGTACGTAAAACAAAATATATTTTTTTAGGTTTATATATATACACATTTTGAAATAACAAAAAAAATTAAAAATTAATATATCAATAGCACAGAATTCCATTCTAATTTAGGTCTAAAAAAATAATCTTTTTTCCAGTATCATTTCATCTTACCCTTTCTCTACAAGTCTACACCAAAAAAGATGGGTTTTATGGTGAAAAGGCTGAGAAAACCAAGTAGGAGAAACTGTAAGCTTTGGATTGATTATAAACATATCATGGAGCAAAGTAGATGTATGTAAACAAGCATTTCCAAAGATGGAAGAGGTGGGCAGGGCCAACTTGTTTGATTCACTAAATATAACAATATCTCAGAAAATACTAAGGACAGGAGGTTCTTGTTTTATATTCTAGCTTGTCAATATTGGTAATTTGAGTATCTAATTCATATGAAACTATAGACTTAGTATTTGGACATCAGAAACATCTAATTTGGACCAATGCTGCATTCAACATACCACATGACACACAAAAATTGATATTTAGGAATTTGTCTTAATATTAACTCTTAAATCAAAAATTAACTAATATATAATATTAAAATTTGAATTATAATCTACAAATTGATACCAAATTTATTTTCATATATTCATAAAATATTAGATCAATAAAATTTTGAATACAAGTCTACAAACATGATGACATGCCCTCTGACCCCTACCCGTACCAAAAGGGTTATATTACATGCTCAATCCTTTTTTTTAGCACCTTTTTTTTTCCACACCAAAGGTATTTTTGTTTATGTAATCTGATTTTCTAAAACGTATGTTTACAAACAAATAAAAATATGTGTACTAAATTATCTTTGCTGATGTCTCAGTTTTCATATGTTAAAGTTGAATACATGACACTTGCTGCTAAGTACATGTTGAATCTTTTAAATGGAAGTTTGTATAATACACTATAAAATTTGTCTGTGAGATATAAATTGTTTAACGTACTGTATAAGATTGTTCTGTCAAAGGTTAAAAAAATATGAGTGATTCAGATTTCCCTTTTATATCCTTTTGAATACAATCATGGCATGAATATAAATTTTAGACACAATTTATAAACTTATTTAAAAAAAATCTTTTTACATGAGTCATAACTGTTTAGAAATAACATCATTTACTTTATTTTATGCTTAAGATAAAATAATTTTAATTTTAAAGTTCATTGTATGTTGAATTCTAATGCTGTTGTATAGCAATTTAATAATGAATATTTTATTGTAGGATGAGTAACTACTAGAACTGTGCTTCCAGGTACAAAAGATTTAAAGTAAAAAAAAAATTAATACTAACTGATTTTATTTGTTAGAAAGAATATTTATCAATGTACACACCTGAGTCTATAAAGGCTCTCACTGGATGACCATTCACCTTACAGTTGATATACAACATAACTACCTGCCCAAAACTCTCTGGATGATACTCCATAGCTGCTTCCATGTTAGAATCTATATTCTGTTGTCTGTTAATGTCAAAAAGTAACAAACAATTGGTACAATGACTACATAGTTCATAAGCAGAAAATTATAACACATTAAAGTAATGCTCTTTGAAAGATGGTACTTTTTTAACAGTTACTAACATAATGAACATAAATTTTATCAGTCCAAATTAATCTTAAATTGTTACTATTTTGTGATTAATATTCTACATGTATGACAGTAAAGCTAACCACAGCAAGCTTTCATGATGATTTAATTTTGGGATCCTGAATACAGGGTGTCAAGCATTTTTTTGGTGCCTAAAGTATAAGATCATAGAACAATCTTTGGAAATATAAACCAATAGAGATTGGTCAAATCGACCAAACCTCTATAGAGATAAGATAGAGAAAGTAACATGAAATATAAAGTTTTACTGAAAAAAGTTTTATATTTATTTAGGAGGTTATAAAAGTTACACAAATGAAATTTGAGATTTTTGAGACAAAGAAAAGTATTTCTAATAAATGAATATTTCTGTAAAATTATTATAAATGGTATAAGTGTAGCTACCAGTTTGGCTGCCAATTTTGATTTCTTTCCTTTAAATTGCACTTTTACTATTTATTTAGCCGCACCTTTTTTTCACACCTAATGTGTTTTTGATTAGTTCATCAAGACAAACCACAGCAAATTAGAAAGTGAAACTTGATAGTGACTAACATTAGCTTTAGGCTCGCAACCATATTATGTGGAACAGACCTATACTTAACAGGACCAACCAGATTCTTTAAAATACATGGTGGTAGTTTTTCCTTTTTAAAAACAGCTGTCTGTAATCAGAATGACAAGAAACTGAAAACATTCCACTTTTAATCATAGATCAAACTGTGGTAAACATTTCAGACTAATAGTTTATGCGACTTTTTACATGCACATGCACAAAATTTTGTTTCAACTTGAGCTGTCTTTCTTGAATAACTTTGCACATGTAGCTTATTTGACACAAAATATGATACCTAATTTTAGGTTATAAACATCTATCAGTGTACCAAATTTGAAGAAAATCTATCAAAGTTAAGTATATTTGCTATGAAATAAATTTTTGGTGCAAAGAAAAAAGATGGGAAGAAATTCAATAGAATTGGAGGTTTTTTATCTCGTGTGTTTCTTAATGAAATTTGATTTGTGAAGTAAGGGTCCACTAGAGCATATACACTGAAAATATGGGATAGTTTGTATTACCGTAGCCCGAGCTAGAGAAAGTGGAATGTTCCACTACCACAACTGCCAGTAGTACAAAACTATTACTTGTAAATGTCTCAGAAGATTCAAGGCAAGACTTAAGATGTAACAAACAAAAATTAGTTGTTTATAACACATATATAACTCAAGCTTAAGTTATAATACAGACTACTTTTAACTAGCAACAATGTATTTCAATCTGGGGAGAAGAAGTTATAATATTTATTTACTTTGAGTATTCACTTAGAAACTGTAAAACCTCAGTTTAAATTATTCCCTTCAACCTAAATTTAAAAATTCAAGAACTAATATAATTGTTTTTAACACTACTTACCCAGATGAATTCGACCAATAATCTTCTGTGTCCCTACTCCTTTGGCTACACCTGCCCACCGACCATCCACTAATCTTATTATACTGCACCTCTCAGCACATGCCTGACTCATAATAGTAGTCTGTGCCCCTGCAGACAGCATTGGGAATATTCAGTCCATGTCTTCACAAGTCAGTTTTCATTAGGCTAACATGTGTTGCAACATTTAATATAACATCTTGAAATGTTAACTTGTTTCCAGTAGGCTGGTTAGGTATAGAGCAATAAAATTACATTTTTGCTTATCTTTTACCAAAAATGTCTAATGCGGGTTAAGACAAAACATAGTCTGTGCAAAATTTTGGAACAATAATAATCCAAATAATTTGATTTTAGAAATATCGATTAAGATATTACACATTTTTAATAAAACAAATGTTTTTAAGCATCATCAACTTTAGATGTGCAAAAATAATACCAAACTTTCATGCCCAATAATACATGTTATGAGAACTAACAGGAAAAATGAAAGTAAACATTCTAACCACTGTTGACATTCTCATATAAGACGAAACACAATTATAATTCATAAACCATTATATTAATCTGTTAATAAATTTCATAAAACTTATGTTCATTACCCCCAAGATGACAGTTTATCATAGAAACTTGAAATGTTACACTACCTACAGTATAAACACTTATCTCGATATAAGATACTTATACTTGTATCTATGAACAACTCCTAAAATCCTTAACACCTATATGGATTTTCTCTTACCTGCAATATGTTTCTCAGGAACCTGAACTGTTGGGCTCGTGTGATTACTGACACTTACATAAAATTCTTTTGGATTTACTTTAATTTAAAATACTATTAAATACATAAATGTAAATTTTGTTATCTGAACAGATTTCTCAACCAGGGTGAAGTCTTTTCACAATTGATCTACATGTACGTGATAATGAGGTGTGATAATTGTTTGACTAGACCAATATGCATGTCACAGGTGTTAAACCATGGATAGTCTTGTTCTAGAAACAGCTTTTTAGTATATGTAATGAATATATTTTTTAAATATTTTTGTGTAATCATTATTACAATTATTATCTAAACATTAATTAACAGATTAAATATATTACAGTTTACAAGAACAAGTTTATATATCTTTCTCTTAAAAAACATAGAAAATAGTGTATTAGCAAAATCTACATTAGTGTATATGTATTACAACTAGAACAGCAAATCTTGGTTGTTCCAGTTAATGAAAGCCAACAAAACTTGTTGCAACTGAAATATTTCTTTCCTTTATAAACATTGCTGCTCAAATCAAAATAATTTCCTGAGTTTCTAAAACAAACATTTTCATATGATTTTAATCTCTTCCTTTTCAGATCTCCACAAATAATTTCATTCTAGCTTGTCTAAAACAATCAAGATACACATAGTGTGTCATGCAACCAAAATAACCCACATGGCAAACTGTATGTTATTAATAGTTTAAAGTTATTGGAGTAATTTAGCTCATGCACAACACTGTGTTTGATATGTAGGTCATAAAAAATGCCAGTTTTTGTATTTATGGAAGATCCTCTACAATTACTTTATATTCATTGAATATATTCAAATGGTTTGAATAGAATAGTGATACAGTTCATAGTAGTTTCTTATGACACCATTAAGTATGTACTTAACATTGGACTTTTCAAACTTTACAATTACTTTATATTCATTGAATATATTCAAATGGTTTGAATAGAATAGTGATACAGTTCATAGTAGTTTCTTATGACACCATTAAGTATGTACTTAACATTGGACTTTTCAAACTTTACAATTACTTTATATTCATGGAGTATATTCAAATGGTTTGAATAGAATAGTGATACAGTTCATAGTAGTTTCTTATGACACCATTAAGTATGTACTTAACATTGGACTTTTCAAACTTTACAATTACTTTATATTCATGGAGTATATTCAAATGGTTTGAATAGAATAGTGATACAGTTCATAGTAGTTTCTTATGACACCATTAAGTATGTACTTAACATTGGACTTTTCAAAGTTTACAATTACTTTATATTCATGGAGTATATTCAAATGGTTTGAATAGAATAGTGATAC
>NW_013670503.1:43077-57758 GCF_000517525.1 Limulus polyphemus | reverse complement strand
GACAGTTGGTGAAAAGAATAAGGCTGGACAAAAGATCTTAGTTCTGCTGCACACAGACCACAACAAATTCACCCTGATATGGAAAGGCCCTTTTGAAATACAGGAAGTACTCAACAGAATGGACTAGAAGGTGAATGTGAATGGGAAGACCAAGATCTACCATGCCAATCTGTTGAAAAGGTACTTTGAGAGGGAAGAAGACCTTGTGAGTGCAGCTACTGATGTACAAATGGACATGGCAGGTGTGGCTGTCATAGATGCAGAACCAAAAAACAGTAGCTTTGTCTTAGAAGATAAGGATCTATTAAGTCTAAGAGCACTGATTAGAGATGAGATGTACAAAGACATCAAACTGACTGATATGAAAAGGGAAGAGAAACAAAATCTACATACAGATAGATTAGGAAACACGGACCTCAGGCAACACAAGGTCAAGATAAAAAATGAGGGATCCTAGTAAGGAGAAGCCTTACTGGAGACCCTATGCTAGGAGAGACAGACATAGGAACTGTGAATGTTAATGCAGACTGTATGAGCAGAGTTTATGTATGAACTAAGAACAGTCTTTATATATGTTTTGTTTTTTGTTTTTAGTTATGCACAAAGCTACAAAATGGGCTATCTGTGCTCTGCCCACCACGGGTATCAAAACCCGGATTCTAGTATTGTAAGTCCACAGACATACTGCTGTGCCACTGGGGGAGTTTTGTATATGGTAAAAAATTTATTGTAAATATTTATCTTGAAGACGGGTGATGTCATGATACAAAAGACTGTTTAGGTTAGATATTATTGATTAATTTATTGTGTGAGTGAATATTTTAATATTGTTTAGTTTTTGTTATAATAAGAGTTAAAAGTAGATGATTGTAGGAAGTTATGTTTATAATTACTTGATGTTGAGACTACTGAACATCACATGCAATACACTGACGTTGAGAATATAGATTTCTGGAAGGCCAGATGATTAAGTGATAAAGACATAAATACGTGAGATGAGCAAAAACAACAGACAGACAAGCGTATTACATTTACAGTATGTTATTATAATAACTTAAACTTTGTCATGATATAAATAACTGTTTGGTTTAAATATTAGTGATTAATTTATATTTGTGAGTAAATATCCTATTATTTTTAAGTTTTGTTATAATAAGAGTTAAAAGCAGATTATTGTAGAAGGTTTTGTTAATAACTAATTGGTGTCGAGAATATAGAAAGTGGCCAGCCGACTATGAAATAAAAATATAAGTTGCGTGAGATAAGCGGGAAGCAGCAGACAGACAGTATTAGACAGAGAAAATCAAAGAGAATATAGTTGGTGTGAAGTTAAGTAACGTAAAAGTGATAGGCCTATCGTTTAATGTGTTAGAGTGAAACTAACAGTAGAAAAGAAGATAAGAAAAATAATTTTATTCTGTCAAAGCATGGTTCTAAAGTAATTGAATCAGCCTGAGTGCACTTTGACAAGACAAACAGAGGACATTTACAAGAAAGAAAACCAAACGATTTCAGTAAATCATTCCACAATTGTAAGTGAATTACCAACAGAATATTAGTGCAATATTTATACTATTAAGAAGTATAAGTAAAAGTCTATTATTTTGGAAATTGGCTAAAAGAATTATAGTTTTAATTCTGACAGTAAGAGATGATAAACCAATGAGCAAAGATAGAACTAGTGTTGGGTAGCCTTGGCCCAAGTCTTAAAGGTGTTAATGTCACCTTCAAGTCAAAGAAAAGAAGCTAGACTGAGGTCAGTCACAAAAGAGAGAAGAGTGTCACTTCGCAGAAGGTTCCAACAACAGGGGAAACATGTAAGCAGGATCAAGGTAGAAGACAAAACTCTGGCCAAGGTATTGAAAAGGACCAACTGTAGATCCCCATAAACACTATTAAGATCCTGGTGTTGGGCTTCAGATGGGAGATGAAAAGAGGACAGGTAATAAAGCAGATGGGTAAGAACAAGGAAAACACATGAAAATTGAGCACTAGAGTGTTACTGGAGTTAGCCCCCAAGTGGATAGAAGGAACTCCAGGGTTTGGGAATCCAAGAACAGAAAAGGGAAACAGTCATAAGCCATGTTGAAGGAATTCTGGAGTTCAGGAGGACAAGCCATTTGAAAGTGGGAACGAAGGTGATCCAAGAACATGTCAACATGTACATGTATGTTTGGAGAAGGAGAAAAACCAAATAAACCTCAGTGTAAGAGTTATGTATTAAGGAACAGGAAGAATAAAAGGACACAGAAGCAAAAAACAGATCTGAGAAATTAAATTGACAAACAGATTTGGAGGAAGACCACTGTCCTCAACAGGTAAAGAAGAATTTAGTGCAACACAAGAAGTGGAAAGAATTGATTAAAGTCATTATCCTTGTAGTAAAGTTCAGAAAGAGGAGAACACGTGTCAGATGCAAGGACAGAGAGATGAGGCACAGAAGGCATCAAAAAACACAATGAACTATGGCAGTAACATCTTCAACAGTCACCAAGCCTCAAGTGGCCACAAAGTAGGGACAGAGTTAGCAATGTTGCCAGAACTTTGAAAGGATATAGGAGCCATCATCACCTAAGAACTCACTGTTGTAGCAATTTGCCAGATCAAAAGGATAAAACATTTTTTTTAGTTAGTTAGTTATTTAGGGACAATGTACCTTTAACTCAAAGTTAAAACAAACTAAATGGAAACTAAAGAAAGTTAGCACTGTCAAAAGGCAGTGCAAATCTAAAAAATTGAAGTTTAAACTTAAAGAAACACGTCTATTAAAGACAGTGCCGAGGATGGGAATGTAGTTAATTTCGAGTGTCTGTGTTTATGGGAATCTACTGCACATGGAGGATGTGTCGCCTTACTATTGGTGGAGAGCTACTGTCACATAATGATTAATTCATGCACTATATAGTTCACATTATACCACATGTCTTAGATGGGAGATACCTCAAAGTTAGGGCATGCAAAAAATTTCATATGCAGATGTGGAAGGAATAGCTACTGTGTGATGAAAGATAAGAAGACTATTTTGAATGAAATGATCTACTTAGCTATCTAATCTAGAAGTATTTCAGATAAGAATGACGAGAAGTTATTGATTTTTTTTATAGTTAAAAAGCTGTAGATCCAACCTTTCCTTTTTTGTAAATTTGCAAATAATATATCATCAACTATCCTTGGATGCTGCATCTCTGATAAAAAATTATCACTTCTACGAACAAGTTTCTACCACAACTAAGCATTGTATACGTAGATATGAACTACATCAGTAGGTGATATCTTTCTGTTTATGCATAAAGAATATTGTCCTGTGTATGTTAATATTAACACTGTAGATTTCTAAGAAACAGTACTTTATAAAACTAAGATCACAGCCTTAGTTGGAAACTCAAAGACTATATTATTAATAAATTAAGAGCCAAATTTACTCAATGCTATTAAGACCTCAGTGTTCTACAACTAAATAATTAGTTTACTTTTAAACCATGAATTATGAAAAGATGACAAGACTAAATTATTAATATTATTAAAGTGCTTAAATGTATATAAAAAAGTACATATTTAACTGTTTTGCTAAAAAGAAGGTAATCCAAAACATCATCCTTTCATCAAAACCACAAAGCTGCTTTAGTCAACAGAAGGTAATCCAAAACATCATCATCCTTTCATCAATACCACAAAGCTGCTTTAGTCAACAGAAGGTAATCCAAAACATCATCCTTTCATCAATACCACAAAGCTGCTTTAGTCAACAGAAGGTAATCCAAAACATCATCCTTTCATCAATACCACAAAGCTGCTTTAGTCAACAGAAGGTAATCCAAAACATCATCCTTTCATCAATACCACAAAGCTGCTTTAGTCAACAGAATATCTCATTACATTAAAGAGATCAGAGTTGATTCAGTTAACGTGTTGTATGTTTTCTACATTGAGGGAAAATACTATTATAATTCATAGTCACCAATTCTTCTATATGGTTAAATGAAAAAGTTTATTTTGCATGGAAATTTAAATTTTCTTAGTTGTGCAGAAAAATATTTAATTTATTTTTTTTTAAAAATGTTTTCTGAAATGCTTCAACTATAAAATATCAAAAATTCAGGAATGTTAAAAAATAACAAATGATTTGAGACAATTCTGTATATTCAAGCATATTTGTTCTCCTACATTCCATCAAGGCTCGTCTGTTTCATCTTCCAGTCATAATAAATACAGACCTGACTATTTCAGATATTTACTTCCTAAAATATTTTGGGTTTTATTATATACTGACTGTCTGAACTCTGCTGGTAAGTATGAGGTTAAATAAGTTCTAATAACAACACAATTTAAACCATTAAAGTTAAATGTTTTGGAAAAATATTCCTAAGAGAAAAATTCTCTTTATTTTCATTGAATGGCTGACCTGGACTGAATAAAGTACAAAAAAAGTGTACATAAAATAAATTTCAAAAAGTCAGAATTATAAACTTTTCCAAACAAGAATTTAAGTTTCAAAGTTGCACATGGTAAAGTGACAAACACTGACAATCAGCACAATATTTCATGACAAGAAATCCATGGACAATACTTAAAACACAGATTAAGTATCTGGTATGAAAAGGTAACTGAATATTAGTGAGCTGAGGGAATGACAGTACTGTTAAGTACTTGTTACTATAAAACTATCTCCTGGTTTTCTTGTGTTTTTCACTTTAGATAAGTATAACAACTAGAAGATTAGATTCACCCAAAATATATGTAAACTGCATTTGGTCTGCTATGTTTCCATCCAGGTATCACCAGCAACTAAAAGGTTAAATACTATTATTTAATGAACTGAGTCTTTTGTAATGACATGGAACTATACATTGTACCAGAAAAACCAAACTGAAAATTTACTGCACCAAAAGTATCAAAAAAAAAAATCTAATGATCGAGAGCACTTAACACTACATCAAAAACACAAAATGTGGTTCCTGCAAGATTAAGGAAATAGTACATACTTTAAAACTGTTTCAGACAAGGATCTAAGAAGTAGGCAAAGAAAATTATCCTAACTTGATTTCCTCAGCAATCAGTTGCTGGGCTTCAGCATCAAATGGATCAGCATTCATCATGCGAATTCGAAGTTGTTCTTTTCTTGCTCGTTGCTCTTGTTGTTCTTGTAAAACTGAGGTAAACTGTTCTAAAAAAGAGAAAGATTAAAATGTTTAGAAGACAGAATGGTTAAAGAACAAAAGATTAGAATGTTCAGAAGATGGAATGGCTTTAAAATAAAGTAATAAGTAAAAATAAGCATGCTTATGGGACACTCGTGAACAAAATTATTCACATATTAATAATGATATAAAAACTTCTCTAATGTGCATGTATCTCATACAGACCAAAAATGTGATGTAGTTATAAGGCAATTGGGTGTATGTAACCAAAAACTTATAACAGTACTGCAATTCAAAGAATAAACATCACCAGGTGAATGTGAAATCAATAGCATAACCCATTATGCTACAAGTACACAAAATTTTCATTTTCTTAAATCAAAAATGTATTTCCTTCAATACTTATTCGACTGCCAGGGATTTTTCCTTTGAACATCTAAGTATTGGTTTTCTGTCACTTGATTTTCTAAGATTTTCT
Organism: Limulus polyphemus; assembly: GCF_000517525.1. Taxonomy (NCBI): domain Eukaryota; kingdom Metazoa; phylum Arthropoda; class Merostomata; order Xiphosura; family Limulidae; genus Limulus; species Limulus polyphemus. Next base: position 52,142 of record NW_013670503.1, on the reverse strand, counting down.
GTCACTTGCTCTAGTCTTTTATACTTTTTATATTTGTCTTGTGACACTCTCCATCTACGTCAATGTATCCTCTATCCTGGTACTGTATGTAAGCTCCTCATTCAGATAATGTTATCACTTTTTCGAGACTGACTCAATCCCAGTCTCTAACACTGGCTCTTAGTGGGGAGGAAGGGTGGGAGAGTGTCAATGGAGTTAAGTATGATTGGAAATACTATATTTTAACCTGACTTGGGAATCAGGTAAAGATTATTTTTAATTTTTTGTTCCTTAACACTGTTTCTTCAAAACCTTGAAAACCTGTGTGAAGACAAGCCATTTACTTATGTTCGAAAAGTTTTGGCTAAATATTTATATATATAAACACAACTGAAGTTGCATTACCAGTTTATTATTATTACAATTAAATTTTGAGCTGGGCAGTTAAATAGATTAACTTATATTTAATGGATAACAATTACATCCATTAGTGTCATGTAAATTTATCAATTAACCAAAATTACACATTTCCAATTATTCAAACTATTCAGGTAATCAAAATATTGCCATTATTATTTTTGATTAGTTCAAGTTTGTTCAGCATAATCAATTACTGTCACAACTCACAAAAATAATCAACTAATCAGGTAATTGAAATATTTTCATTATGATTTTATTATCATTTTCTCAATTAAGTTAGCTTTGGGTCAGCATGGCTAGGTGATTAGGGTGATTGTCTCCTGATTCAAGGGTATCAGTTTGAGTTATGACCATGATACTAAATCTTTCTGCCACCTTTCCTAATTTTTGGCTGCTGACCAGCAACACCCACTGCCAATTTGTGACTACTCTTTTTCCAATTAGATCTAAAAACATGCAATCTATCAATACATCATCATAAATAGAGGATATACACTCAAAATTATTGATAGATTGCATCATAACACATCAATAAATTAAGGATGTTAACATATACAAGGTTAGAGGGTAAAGTAGATAATATGAGAGTTTGTTTACCATATGTTCAAGGCTTATCTACAAAAATAGGTAATATAATGAAACAATACACAGAATGTAGCATAACATTCTCTCTGCACCATTGTAAATTAAATAATATCAAGAGTACAAAAGAAAGAATGGAAGAAATTGATAAATGTGGGATTTAAAAAATTCCTTGTACCTGTGGTCAAGTTCATATTAACCAATATTAAAATGAAGGATCAAGGAATATGATAACGGAGTGGTAAAATACAAAGTAAACGAATGGGCATTAGCAGAACATGTGACAGAAACATCTCATGTTATAGACTGTAGTAACACTAAATTGTAAAAATAAATATATTAAACAAGGAAGCTGGTCCAGGTCTAGAAATAATAAAGTACTGAACAGATGTTTTGTAATTCTGGATAGTTTAAGTCTAGATGGCATTTTGGTATGAAAATCATTATGTGGATATATAAGTCCCAACCTTGCTTTTACTGTTACTCTTGAAGATGGTATCATAGACACTGAAATATATGTACAGTCATTTTAGAGAAAGTCCCTGTTTTTAATAACTATTTATTGTGTAATAGTTTAATGTTGTATTCCTTTTAAATGTAAATAGATGTTTTACACAAGAGTCATTTTTAAGTTATTTATCACAAATCTCCCATAATTGATTAATAAGTTTAAAAACACGTCCATTTGAAGCAATACCAAGAACAAGAATAAAGTTAGTGCAAGTGTTTAAGGGGAGCTACTGTACAAAGAGATTGTGTCACCTTCCTATTAGTGGAGGACATCATTAGATAATGACATCATCATGCATCAGCACAGTTCATGTTAAACATATGATTTTTAAGTGTGAGTTAACTCAAGGCTAGTGGCATGCAAGTCTCATTGGTGTATGCACAAGGGATCAAGTCATTCTGTGTGTAGACATGAGGTATCATCTTGGAATTCCTTTTTAATTGTAGGACTGTATTGTTTTGTAGCATTCTTGAATCTGAAAAAGCTCAAAGAGATGTTACAGATACAAGATACAATGTACCAACAAAAACATAACACTACACCTGGAATTAAGAGGTTTTGTTCTTGGTAAAACAAAATTTAATAGGAATGACTCTGTTTGATAATCAAATGAAAAAAGACTCAGAGAGGAGAGAGGGCTATCAATGGTTTGAAATATTTTTTGTTTTAAAAGAGTCAAGGTCACCAGAAGAAAAAAGTCAGAAACTATATTAACCTTTCTCCACCCTACTAATGTCATTCAAAAAAGATGAGGGAATTAACATAGCTAAAAAAACCCTAATAAAAAAGGGATTGTATAATATACTGATCTGCATTTTTTCACTTCAAAGTTTTTAATCAGTAATAATTAAAAATTTAATGGTATTTTCAAAAGAATAAAAATTTATTAAATTTTTCAAAAGGTCAAAGTTTATCAGATAAAAGGCATTAAGTATCAATAAAAAATAACCTGGATTTCCTAATTTAAGTGATTAAAGAATACTTCTAGATTGTTGATATTTACTGTAAAAAAACTTATAGAATCCAACAAGGAAAAATCTCATCTCTTACCAACACTTCCACTGAGAAGGGCATCAGCTAGATGAGGATTGTTATGCTTTAGTAGGGCTAACTGCTCTGGACTATTTAGTAATACTTCTCTTATGTGTGCAGGATCATTCTGGTTCTCAGTATCTAATAAATAGAATAAGAAAACGACTGTTAGGGGAAGGCTGAAGTCAACTGCTCTGGTCTATTTAATAACACTTCTCTTATGTGTACAAAATCATTCTCGCTCTTGGTATCTAAGAACCTGAGTAAGAAAATACAGTTGTTAACAGTAAGGTTGAAGTGAAATACTCTGGAATAGTTAATATTCACTTAAGTGTGCAGAATCATTCTTTTTCTCATTACCTAATAAATTGAAAAAGAAAATATAGCTGATAGCATTAAGGAGACAGTGCAATGGGTGACTGTGTTTCCCTATTTTGAAAAGCAGACTGAACCCAATTAAGGAATCAAAGGATCAGCAGGAATGGGCAGAAAGTACCTTCTGCTTTACTCATGAGTGATGGTCCACCAAAGATACAGTGTTAATGATTTCTAATACATAGATATATATACATGTATACCACTGGAAAAGCCCCCAGTGGTTTTACAGAATCACCCCATCTCAACAGTGAACATTATATAATTACTTCAATTAGTGCCGGCTTGACACAAAGCATACCCGAAAAGGCAACAAGGTAGGATCTGTAAAAAAGAATGCAAAGATTAGAGAAGCTGAAAGGAAAATATAAATGAAAGGAAGCAAAACTTACCCTAGACAAAGGTGAACAAACATGTGTAGAACTGCCACAGGAGGAAAACAATATCCACCAGAGGAAGACACAGCCATATTTAGCAGATAATGAGTGATAAAGATATTAAGAGTAGCTCACATTCTAGCCAAATGATCTCTCTCAAAGAATGAAGAAAGGGAGTAGCAAAAAATATAGTAATGTGACAAATTTGATGTGAAGAGACATTATGGAGTCAGCAACTGTCCACAGACAAGTATGAATAAGCCAGTCAGATGAGTTCATGATCCCAACCACTGAGAGTAACAGGTTGCAGAACAATAGAAACTGAAGGATTCCAGGGAATAAGGAGTCAGGAATGCAAACCCGAAAGAAGGAAGAACATGCCACTTAACACCTGAAGGAATGAACTAGACAAAGGAAGTCTATCAGGATAGAAATAGAAGTACAGATAGGAAATGGTAGGTAAGGAAATGGGTGTGAAAGTCAGAACACAGACACTGGCAATTTAGGCCCTAGGGAGGAAGGACCGTGGTTGAGATAGAGGATGACACAAGAGGAATGGTAAGGATGCAGGTAACATAAAAGGTATAAAAATCTGAATGATGAGAACCACAAGCAAGAAGGAGAAGGAATTAGGTTGTGAGGGAGGGAAGGTAGATGGAACATTAAGATAAAGTCTAAAATGTAGGATGAGAAAGGGCATAAAGGACCACAGTGAGATCCCAATAGGCAAAGCAAAGGAATGGAAATGACAGGGGAAGACAACCCAGAAGAAACAGAAGGTGATAGAAAAGACCGCCCGAAAACTGGACAGGAACGAAGTGGACAAGCCTTTGACAAACAACTGGATGAAGAATAGGGAATGAAGGACAAAAAAAAAGCACATTGAAGAGACCAAAGTCAAAGGTAACGGTCATGGAAGAAGATCTCATGGATTGGGAAGGATAGATGCAAAACATGGAGTCAGACCCTGGGCTGAGACAATGGACAAGACAAAACCATGCATGAAGACAGAGAATGGAGACATCTGTGGAACGAGAGACAACTTTGTGATGAAAATCTTGATGGAAGACAATCAAACCACCACCAGATGGAAGGATTTTGGAAAAAGACCACAATGTGACAATAGTGGTCTTAGAAAGAGACCCAGAATCTGAAAGCACAGAGACCAGAAATCAGTACTCCCTGGCTCAACGATATAAGTGACCACAGTGGAGAAGTGGGAATGTACCATCACTACCACCACTCAACTTAGAGAGGAAGGAGGTTGGACAAGGCTTGATGAACCACCAAAGGCTTGAGAAAGGCGATATGGAGACAATGTCCTTGATTGACCAAAGACTTGGAAATCTCCCAGGTGTCAAGGTAAGAACCTCAGCCCTCTAAAGAGGAGTATGGAAACATATGTAAACCTAGATGAGGCAGAATAAGCAGCACCCCTGCTGCAGTCTGGACTCTGGTCAACCACCAAGACAGGGATTCGAGGAGAAGTTCTACTGATCGAGGAGTGTTCACCGATGGGAACGCATACGAGTCTGACCCATGGAAATGAGAGCTTCCAAGGAAACCACATCCCTAAAAATATAGAACATATCAAGCCGTAAGAAAGGTGAGGGATGTGTGAACTCCTCCTTTCAAACCCAAAGACAAAGAAGAGAAGTCTGTGCCTGACTGAAATTGTAAAGAAAAAAACCTTAAATCAATGGGGTATTAAGAGGGAGTCAGAATGGACTTCCCCCCCTTGTTATAAGGAAACCCATTCTGCATCTTGTATAAGCAGAGGAGTGTAGAATAAGGACTGAGAATGGGATGAAGCAAGCAGAAGCCAGTCAAACCAGAGAAGGAAGATTCACAGAGGGAAAGGTCAGAAAAAATATTGTATTCCCCAACAAAACATGTAAAGAGCTGTATAGAATCACAAACATAGGAAAAGGAACCAAAGCTAAGCTCAGCCCAACAAATAAGAAAGAAACGAACATGTCAGTGAAGTAACAAGGCAAAATTTTATGTCCCACAGTGATAAAAATTAGGAAGGGATGGCACAATTGAACACTGATGAAAAAATTCAAATAGAACAATGAATAAATATTACTAGTAATAGTGATATGTAATGTATCAACTATCAAAATATACACAGTAAACAAATGACTGACAGACATCAAATGGGCAAAGTATAAAAAATTTCTAGTCCATAAAGAATATAAAAATAACGAACATGCTTACTGACAGAAATTACAGAGAAAACACAATAATAAGCAATATCTCAGGTACCAGACAGAAAAAGTAACCTAGATGACAAGGACACAGAATTAAGTATGTAATAATCAATATCTAACAAACCATTTCACAAAATTAACTGAGATGACAAAAGATGTATAATAAAGTCTGACATTGACATAAGTGGGAATGAGAAGGCACATAGTTAACAACTATGTTAAAAAAATTACACAAACAAAACAACAAATTAGAGGTTCGAGTAGTTAAGATACATAACTAACACAATAGGAAAATACAATGGGAAAGTATATATTAATAAGGAACTAACAAAATACCTAAAATTAATAAACGTGCATAATGATTAAATTTACCAAACTCACAAAGTAATAATCAATATATAATGTACAATTAAACTAAAGTAATGTAGATAACAAAGTATACCTAACTTACCAAAATCCAAGCACTCATGACATCCTGTATATAAGGAAGGGAAAAGTCATGCAAAGGGCATCAGAACCGGGCCTACCATGGGTATATCGAACTGGTGTGAAGTGTACATTTTGTAAAACTTACCACAAATCTCCAGGGAGAACTTGAAGCTATAGGAAGAAAGGAGAAGCACAAGTCTCTCCCAATCGAAAGATAAGGCAGCTGACAATTGGGAGAAGGTGCCTGGAAAAGGAGAGACCAAAATGGCAACTTAATGAGTGTCCTCTTCCTCAGAAATAGTCACATTGAGAAGAAGAATAAAATGCAGGCCAAGTGTAAGACTAACTCCATGCTATCCAAGACATATACTTCCTCAGCATGTAAAGTCAACCTTGTGTTATGGGAAGTCATATCATTTGCATTGTTTCCTGTCAAAGTAATATTGTCTACCACAGGCAACCTTGAATTCATACTAACACACTTTGAATTCGGAAATGAGAAAGTTAGAAATTGTTGAATAAACTTTGTCAAAAATGCCAACAAATCAAAAACTGTAGTCACACTTGAAAAAATTAAACACATCTATACTGTGTCATGCCAATTGAGAAAGTGAAGATTGACCAGGAATAGCAAGGGGGGGGGGGCACTAGCTGTGCCATTATAGGTGACACAATACTATTGGTGGAGAGTTGTCACATGATACGTACATGTTCAGAAATGGCACAAAACTGGTGGGATATTAAGACTGGTGCTGTGATTACTAAATATTCTTTTAGCAATGCTGAGATGGCAGACAATGATTAAATTAGCTTTTATGTGACAAAAGGTAAGTTCGTTTCCAAATTATCTCCATCAGCAATGTCAACATCAAACGATTCCTGTGCAGTAGGTTCTTGAAAAATAATCTCAACTGTTTCAAACTCATTATGATCTTGATAATCATTTAAATCTTCATCACCAACAGAATAAATTTAATTTTACATGTCTGACTTCCATTTCTTGGCTCTATCTTCTATAGACATGTTAGAAGGATTTTTTTAAATTTCATTTTCCTCCTTTTTTGTCATAAACTTATCCAAGGCTGCTTCTAGTATTTGTTCTTTTTCCTCATGTGGATAAAGTGACTAAACCCTTCCTCAACAACACTATTACTGGGCCATATACAGAACAGCAGCATACAAACATTCTTAACTTCCTTCCTTCAGCATACAAGCACATGCTCCCAGAGATCCTTAGGTTTGACTCAATTCATGTAGTACTTAATCATTCTCTTGAATTCTTTCCATTGTGAGCTTATCTTAGTTTTATTAAAACCATTCATTCTTTGTGTCTCATAAAAATACTCTGCAGATAAATTTAAACACTTAATTTCTCTGGTGGTGTCATCCAGTTTGCTGGATCTATTCAAAATATACCTCACTAAAGTTCATTCTCAAATGAGGAGAATCTTGATTCAAAAGAAGCCTGTATACATGTAATGACTGTAATTCTCAGTTTGTTTACGGTTTCCTCAGCACGGTCTACATTTTTCATTAGGCTGTAGTTGACACTGACAGTAGTGTATTCTCTCTTTGTTTGTTTTTTATGGTACTTTGTTTTAAGCAAAGAACTCTTAAGATGCCAGGAACCTTATTTCAAGTTTGAATTTTTTCAAACAATTTTCACATTGTACACATGAAGTTTTTCCTTGAGTTCCTGTAAGGCATTCTTTGCTTTTCTACCATAAGAAGTATTTGATAGCATAAAATGTTTTATTTTTCAAACTGCATGGACACAATAGAAATGGAATGTGCATCCAGCAGATCTTTGTACAAGTAACATTTTGACACAAAACTAAAGTTTTCATCTTTTTTATTTTAATAGTCAGTGAAATTAAGCCAATACTACTCTCTCCTTGCAACTGGCAAGAGAAATTTCTATTGCTCAAGCTAAAATTACCCAATTACTCAATAAATGATGTACTCCACATCTTATGCATGCAACAAATTGTGTACCAGGCACTTTGGGAAATTTGAAATTAATGGGACCTCTAGGTGTCGAGTGAATAGGCAACAACAGACAATAAATGGAAATTCTTCCTCAACCAACACTTGACAGCACTTGGAATTGTACATCAGATACACCATAGGAAAGGTGTCATGCCATTGACATCAGAAAAATGCCATTGCATTACTCTCAAGTGATTGGAATTGTGCTTCACTGAGGAGGATTGGCCTCCAATCCAGCAGCTAGGAACTGGTAAGTGGCAAGGACTACCATACTCCACCAGATAAAAAGGGTGACAAAATGTATTGGAGAGTCTGGAGACCTGCAGCACAGAAAACAGTGCAATGGGTGAAAAGCAGAGCTACCACATGAGCGGAGTCAATCAACAAATACCTGGCAGCATCTAGAATTGTACATCAGGTCCATGGTAGGAAGCGAATCAAGGCCAAGAAGTCCATGAGTATATAGTCCAGGACAAACATATTTATGAAGCAAAACACCACAAGATATATCTACAATTGGTCCTACAGAACACCCCATCTCAACGGTGTGCATAATATGATTCTATGACATGTTATATTATTTCAAGTACAATACGTGATATTGATGCATAGATGACAATTAGATGGAGTCAAACAACCAACATCTGGAACTGTACATCAGGTCCGTGATAGGAAGTGCCTCAATGTTATAGTCATCTAGCATGGTCACAGGATATATGGTGTGGATTTGATATTAAGTATACCTGGTCAGGTATCACTTGCCACAAAGTGGGATCCAGAACATATGTAGCAAAAGGCTTCTGTAAAGAAATGAAAAAGAAATGGAGCAGCCCATATACCCACCCCAATGATGTCCTCTCAAGGAAAACAGAAAAAGAGCAGCCAGGGACATAGTAAGATGACAGATGTGAAAAAATATGAAAAAGACAAATATCTAGAGCAGTGGTCAGCAACCTATGACCCTCGGGTCTCTAAGTGACCCGCGGCAATAATTTGGCTGACCCGCCAAAAGTTGACTTCACCATTGCAACCCGTGAGGGCACAATCATTGTTCAGTTCAAGTTTCTCGGCTATGTGAGAAGAACAACGATATTAAAGAAAAGATGGGAAAGAGTCACGGCTACAGAGAATTTTAAGTTCAATTTCAGGGAAAAATAT
>NW_013670503.1:28375-42077 GCF_000517525.1 Limulus polyphemus | reverse complement strand
TCAACAACTAAAAATAATTGAGCCGCGATCAAAAAAGGTTGCTGACCACTGATCTAGAGAAATTGAAGAATATGCCAGGTAAAGGGACTCGCAAATCCAATTAGTATGGGTAGAGGAGGGGGAATCACAGAAAAGGGTAGGATTCCAATGAAGAAACAAACTGACCTGGAAACTACTGAAGAAAAGTGCATGTGTTAGAAATCCAAGGAATCAGACAGGAGTAGAATGGTCTTAAAGATGAGAGTAGAAAGAGGAGTGAAAACAAAATTAATTTCCAGAGCAGCCAAAATCAAGAGCCCAAAGGAAAGGACAGGAACTAAGGAACAAACATAGTGAAACCTGATTACAAAACATATCATAAAAATGGTGACCAGAGGTCAACAAGATGAGGAACAAGGACAACAAATAAAATAAAATAACAAATGTGACACAAATGGCTAAAATGGAGGATTATAAAAAAGCATGAAGGACAACACTGAGGTTCAAAATCCTGGAGAGAAGCCAAGCGGGGAATACGAGCAATGGAGAAGGCATAAAATAACATAACCAGGAAACGAGAATATAACACAGAAGCAAAATTGGTAAACTGAAAATGGAAGACAACAACTGTCTGAAAGCCTGCAACATGGGAAACAAGTTCCTGTTAGAAGACCAAGTGAAAAGGATGGCATGAGGAATGTGAATAATGAAAGAACAATAACCTAGATGTATAGATCAACACAATGATGTATATCATCTACCCCAGGGAAACCATCAAAAAAGGAAGAATGAACTGGATGGGAAAACCAAAGAAGTAATATGCTTGGAAAGACCCAACCTTCGAGCGAGGGACAAGTTAAAATCCATGTGTGAAGACAGAATGGATGGATGTCACATGCCAGAGTGTGGCAGACAAAGGCAGATGAAAGGGGAGGCAACACCAGAAGCCATTACAGAAATGGAAACCCAGTGAGAGTCAGCCAAGATGGTGTCACCAGTCAAACTCAACTAAACTATTGAGAAGACATGAGGAAAAAAAGATGAATTGGCAGACATGTACAGGGGGAGTCCAATACCAACAGAAAGTATCCACTGCACCCACCAAGGAATGAGGAACAAGAGATCAAAACCAGGTGAGGTGTGCATTGAGAGGAGATGCTAAAACATCCAAAACAGGGACACCCCAAATTGCACACATCTGAAAAAACTAAAGGATCCAAAGACTACCCCATCAGGAGAATCCTGTCAGGATAAGATAACCAATCCGTGACGAGATTCATAGCTTTCCAATGACGACATACCCACAAATCAATATAATGACAGTAGGTGCAAAATACAGGAGATATAAAGCTCAAAAACAAAGGACACGTGGTCAGATGGCCCCATGCATGGTGATGTTGTACCCTAGCATATAATTATCAGAGTGTAACAACAACACCTTGTCCCAAAGAGCCAGTAGGAAGGAAAGTACATTCTCACAAAGAGAAGGAAGTGTTAAGAGTGATATGGAGAACAGAGTCAAAAAAGAAGTCCCCCACCTCCAAACCTCCCAAGTGTCAAGAGATGCTCCCCAAATGGAAAAAGAAGCAACCAAAAAAAGTTACAATATAAATAAGAAGAAGAAAGAGGAACCCCAGCAGCAATTAAAGCCCTATCCAACCAACAGAAAATACAGACTGTTAGTGAGGGGAATGGGTAAGAGGAGCATCCAAAGGAACTCAAACAAGACAGCATCTGGTGATCCAAATACTCACAGATGATGATACATGTTGGTGCAACCAAGAGGAACAAGGGCTACAAGAGAAGCCCATGTCTACAACCAGAGAGAACTGCACATTCAATAAGGAAAAAGAGAAAATGAGAAGCCACCTAAAGGACCTACCAGAGACCTAAACCAAAGGGGAGAAGGTTGGTCCCAACCAAGAATTGGGAGCTGAGATAAAAAACACACCAAGAAATTGACCAGATGTGGTGAATGAAATCACCACCATGATGGCCAAGCCACACAGGCAGTTTCCCAAAGAAGAAACTGAGTATGGAGAGCAGATATAGCCAGTGAGAAAGCTAAGCATTCAGATGTCCCTGAAAACGTGTACATTAAACTCAGAGAAGGAAGCAGACGACCAAAGGTCTAGACTACTTGGCTGAACAATAAAGGAATCTGACGCAAGGCCAAAGAAAATCATCCTAAACTGAAAACACACACCCCTGTGAAGAACAAAATGAATAACAATGTCTGGATGCTAGGAAAGTAGGAATATGGAGACATTTATCTGACACAGAAGAGACCCTGCAGAAGGAAGACCCGAGCCACCTTTGACTGATGCTTGGAAGAAATCGGATCTCACTGAGGGTGAAATAAAGTGGATTGTGACATAACAGGGCGGATAAAAGGAAATGGAGTTATGGAGACTTGGATATGACTATGACCAACAGAAAAATAATATAATGAAAATACAGAATCACCCAAGCCAAAAGATGGAGGGAGGATAAAGCACAGGTAATAATGGATAACATAATAAATTAACATGAATGTTCCGATGTAGGGAAACAAAACTGAAGGATCAGGGTCTGAACCCCCACATTGAAAGAAAAACTGCAAAACATGCTAGGTGAATTATTAGTAGGAGGAACGAGAAAAGCAAAAACATGATAGGCCAACATAAACAGGGGACAAAGCATACCGACTTCCTAACACAAGAGTACCTCAAAATAATGAGCATGAGCCCCATTACCTGGGTAAGAAGGAAAAACCAAAGAAGACTCAAAGATTAATCCCCAAAGAAGGCATGGGTAAAATCCAAGGAAATAGGAGACAAACACAAAAATTGACATAAATGCAGAAACAATGGCTACAAAGGGTGAAGGAAACATAGGTAAGACCCCCTAAAATGACACATGACAGAAAAGAATATTCAGGAGGGTAAAAACAAACTGCCTTAAGTCACATCCACCCATACAGACACACCTAGGCACTGGTATGACAGGCTACTTCACAGGTTATACAGAATGTTGCCAAAAATGGCACAATTCATGACAGAACATAGCTGTCATGCCCACGGTTAACAAGTGTTATTGCCCCTGCAAATATGAATGGAAAATCCACCATAGCAGCAACATCAGTGGTAGTTATGATAATCTGAAACTTTGAGTGCATAACTCACAAAGTCGAAACAAAAAATTGGAAAAGGGAGAGTAGATAATAAAATGGGAGATAAACATATGAGGCGTAGTCTCAGTGCTTGACAGAAGAAGTAATTCCAACGTATGATGAGAGTGAGATGCATGTAAAAGGGAAGGTGCCTAGTCAGAGTGAAGACACCAAGAATTGATTATGAGGAAAAAGGAGATAAGGAAGAAAAGGTCAATCGAATCAAAAGCCAAATCCAAAGGGTAAGGGAGGAAGGAAGAAGTCACAAACAGAGGAGTGGCACCAGTGAATAAAACAGCACGAAGAGGAAAGAAGTATTGAAGACAATTAAGCAACCCAGAGCAGGTTCAGAACATAGAAGGTCATCTGGATCCCCTAGGGATTAAAGGTGAGAGATGAAAGTATATGAAAAATAAGAAAAAGAAGAAAATGCTGCACAAGCCACCAAAGTGGTGGGTAGAAAAAATCAATCCAGAACAAAAAAAGACAGATCGAGCTGAAGCAGCTTAGAAAACCAGTATGTCGGCCATGAAGGAGCAATCAGAAAGACCTAACACAGAGAGGAAAGGATGAACAAACTCACCCGGGGAAGATGATGAATGGGATGATAAAAAAAGTTATAAACAGGTCCCAATCTTGTCTGAATGCATCGTCCGCTAAGCCAAATGGACAAGGAATAAGAGACAAACACATATAGATCTGAAACAAGCTCAAAGGGCAAGGCACAAAACGAGTAGCCGACCCCACATTGAATAAACTTATGACAGCACGAGGGATAAAATAGGAATGTTGACCACGGGTATCATCAGTCCTGGAGGAAAGGCCCACCACAGTGTAATAAAAAAAACAATATAGGAAAAAAAAGGGAAAGAATCAAGAAGTGATTGAGGTGGGACAGATCAATCACAGAACTCCAAACTTCATCAAGAATATATGACTAATGAAGGAAATCTTATAGAGTTAGGAGAGGTAAATGACGGGAAACTGCCTGACATGGAACATGAATAAAGAATGTAATGGCCAAAGAGACAAAGAAGCAACCAAAAAGAAAAAACTGAATTTAGCAATACAGATACCCCATATTATGCCAAAGTCACAGGAGTAAAATCCTAAAAAACAAAACAAAAAAAACAGACTGGTGGAGGAAATGAGCAATCCGTAAGTCCTAATTAGAAGTGGAAGGGAAATAAACTTGGTACAATACAGTGTCCCACCCTAGAAGATTTTAAAAGCAAAAAAGCATGTGTGTAGGGAAAGTGGCAAAGATGGCAATTGCCCCAACTCAGAGTTAAGAAGAAGGAAGGTATCTCATGAAAAATCCCAAAGAAAAGGTGGAAAGCCTCAGGAAAAGAGGTGTATGGCAGTCAATACCAGTAGGAGAGGAAATAGGAAAGAAGAAGGTTGGAGAACTTGGCTAGCGAGAAAGGGATAGGATTAACAAATTCTGCAAACCATACAGGCAACAGAAATTTGAAGTGCAGAGAAGCAAGAAAACACACACAAAAAAATCTGGCTGATGGTAAGCTAAGGCAAAATGAACCAAAGCCCATGAGGGTAAGGCATGCCAGCATCATCTCTCAAATGACAGACAAAAAAGGCCCAACATGAACCAAAATATAATATCTGAATAACTGTGAAACGTATAAAAAGGGCTGAGGTAGGCCTAGCAGACTCCACAGTAGAAGCCTAGTAAGGCCAATTCATAATCAGGTAGAGAAAAATTGTTAAAATAGACATCATCCCGAATGAGTTTGTCAGTTCAAGGAGGAAGGCAAGCAATAGTGGGAGAAGGTTGGGCAGACTCCGGACCCAGAGTCCTCAAAAACAAAATTAATTGTAAGAAGTATAAAATATAATTAATTATGAAAATGAAAAAGTCATTATATTGTAAAATTAAAGTAAGTGTATATTGACATAAAAATTTAGTTGAAGAAACAAATTTACAATTTACCAGTGAGAGCAATGGCAAGTAACCCTAAAATTACAAAAACATATGTTAAGCCTAAACTAACATTGTAGTACAAAAAGGTGTCATTAAACATTAATTAAAAACACTAACTTTACAAGAAGAAGGTACAAGTCTAATTAAATGTATGTTACTTAAACTAAAGAACTACAAATAATAATATTAACATAAAAATATTCAAAAAACTAAAACAATATAACAGCTTATCTGTCCAAAGATGGTGGACTCAAATGTGTGTGTCACCAAACTTGAGGCCCAACAAAGGTCAGCTCATATAATGATCAATCTACCAATGTATTAAAGCTGACAATTTCTCAGTCGAGTACCACCACCTGAAGCCTAGGTAATTGTGCTGGAAGTAAATAATAATATTTTCAAAGTGGAAAAATAAGCTTCGATGAAAAAGATAGAAAATATCTCCCCATTGTATGAAATATCAAAGAAAAAACACAGGAAGAGAGCACAAACAAAAAAACCTCTTGAGGATAGCAATGCCAAACGAGAAGTGACAGTTCGGTAGAATCAAATAGAGGGAGTCACATACATCAGGAAAGTGTGTCACACTCCTATTGGTGGAGGGTTGTCGCATGATGAAATATTTGCATGCGAAGTGCAGTTGAACCACATTGATCATAGGGTACATTGGAGCTGAAGGCTTGTGGCATGCAAAAAAAATTTTGCATATTAAGGGCAGCACTGAACGAGAATAGATATTTATATGAGAGGAAGTAATATACCATATCAGAATATCATATATGCTTTAATTAAAAAGAAAGTATTAAAAAAATGCCAAGTATACTTTTTTGGGTGTCATATGGCATGTCTTCTTGTCTTATTACTCAGTTTATATTTTATTATGCCTATCATACAATGGTTAACAAATTAGAAACTCAAACTTCAGACATTTACAAGCTCGAATATAAATTAAGAACCACCCATCTTTTTGATTTGTTAAGATATATCAACATGTTTTGCAAACCTATGATGGTAGCCCAGCCTTTATTCGATCCTATAGAAATTTCTCGTGTATTCACACCTACTTCTCTTCAGTACATGTTTATAACCAATAGAAAGAGATCGTTCCAAGCTACAAAAATCTGACAGTAATTTGTAATTGGCTTGAAGGGGAAACTTATAATTTCTCTGAAAATTGGGGAAGTCTGTTGATTAAGCCGTTGCTCTGAATAGAGACAAGATATATTTTTAACACACATATAGATTAGTTAAAAAGACAGATAAATTATAGTGGTTTTATGTGTACCAGTATAATAATTTTTTGGTTTTGTAAAAGGCATCTTTGAAATCTACAAAAATTAATGCATCTCCCCCTTCTACTTGAAAACATAAACAAGACAACAAGGCTTTGCAAGCATAAAGCACAAGTACAAATCAATCTCATAACATTGTAAGTAGTAGAAATCATTGTCTTTTTATATATTTCTTTGAATTATTTTTCTATTTTTTAAGAGAAATAACTAAAAATTAAGTATTTAATATATACACATGTTCATAAGCTCTTATACACCTTGTAGACCTATACCTCTAAATTCCAATCATCCTGGGAAGATAATTAACATCCAAGAACCTACTAAGTTTATTGGATTGGCCTGGACTTTGCACAAGGCCATATCATAAACATTTGCTGGCACTTTGTTACTTTAAACAATTGTTGTTGCAACCACTATATTGTAAACAAGATGATAAATCCTCTCCCAATGTGTTCTTGGAACCAAGATTATGATAAACTCTGTGTGAAAGTTCTAGTAATAATTGTGCTACAAGTATTTATTTGGTACTACAGTGTCACATAAACAGTCTACTAACAGAAGCAGTGATTCATTGCTTTATGCTCAGCAGGTTTCTACTTCAGCTGCTAACAGTAAAATAAACAAAGGAAACATAAATTAAAACGTTTGAAGTAGAAACTCTCAGGAGACGTACTTTGGAATTTCATAGTCAACAGTAAAAAGAATAGAACAGTACTACTCACTTATTTCACATTTTTTGCTTGTAGTGGTTATGAGTTCAGTCAATTTGACCGAATACATATAGAGATAGGGTAGAGAAAATCACAGATAAAATATAAAGTTTTAGTGAAAAAAACTTTTGATAATTATTTATGAGGTTTTAGACATTACACAAATGAAATTTGATAATTTTCAAATGAAGAAAAGTATTTTTCACCTTAAATTGAAAATCACTTTGCCTACAAAAGATTTGTACTATTTACTAAAAGCTTGAAAAATTTCATGAAGATACATAAAATATGTTAAAAGGTATAGTATGGAAAGTTTGATGGTCACAAGATCAGTGTTAATCCACTAAGTGAGTAACAAAAGAGTTAAATATGAAAAAAATGATGCATCAACACTATCAATTCTCTTAACAATCTCAAACAGCTCAACCATGAAATAATATTTATTTTCATCAACAAATACTCATCAGTTTTAATAGTCCTGTGAAAATATATAGGGAAATATCTACAGAATGTATTGATCACATGTTACACGTGTTACTTGTTACACGTTTCATACTACATTGAGTAACTTAATCCTAAATTGTTGTATCTGAAGATGTTTATAATAGTTAAAGAACAGTACTCTGATAATGTCTTAAAAAATCCCAAAACAAACTAAAAATAAGAAGTTTAACTTCATATGAGAATAAATGATTAGAATGTAACTCAATAATGAGTCTAATGATTAGAATGTAACTCAGTAATGAGTCTAATGATTAGAATGTAACTCAGTAATGAGTCTAATGATTAGAATGTAACTCAGTAATGAGTCTAATGATTAGAATGTAACTCAGTAATGAGTCTAATGATTAATCAGTTAGCTAGTTCCACTAATTACCCAACTCTACAGCAACAAGAAGAATTATTACCTAGCTATTTTTGTCATTATTTAGAGTAGGCTCAAAAATTATTTTTACTGGTTCCTTAAAAAATTCCATTAAAAATATTTTTCTTTAACACAACTCATAGTCAGAATCTGATCGTATGACACTTTTATCATGGTTGTCAAAGAAACATTATTCACAGTTTGTTGTTATTTCATTTACAATTGATTAATTAGTACCTATCAAACCAACAGGAAGAATTTTTATCCTAGTTATTGCTTAAGACCTGCCACACCAACAGGAATAATTTTTACCTAGTTATTTCTGTCATTGCTTAAGACCTGCCACACCAACAGGAATAATTTTTATCCTAGTTAATGCTGTTAATGCTTAAGACCTGCCACACCAACAGGAAGAATTATTACCTAGTTATTTCTGTCATTGCTTAGGACTTGTCAAACCAACAGGAAGAATTTTTACCTAGTTCATGATTATATTGAAGATTTATTTTCTTTTCACTAAAGGCAAAATTAAAAATAGAATCTGTGATGTACAGACCTAATGCATTCTTTAATTTGTTGTGTCCTCTGCTACGGACTGCAGTTTCATCTATTAAAAGCTCATCAGGACAGCACAAGTCAGCATTGATTGCATTAGACCTCTATGTCACAGATTCTATTTTCAACTTTACTTTTGGTGCAAATAAATCTGTAATATAATCATTAAATAGCTGGTCTGCTGTATAATATTGAATAATAAATTATGCAAGATGCCATAATATTATTAACACACCTAAATTAATTTAGGTTACTATATGGTGAGTTAAAATGGACTCAACAACCTCATAAATATTACCTAGTTATTTCTGTCATTGCTTAAGACCTGCCACACCAACAGGAAGAATTTTTACCTAGTTATTTCTGTTAATGCTTAGTACTGACCAAACCAATAAAAAGGATCATTACGTAGTTATTTCTATTACTACTTAAGACCCCATGCTAATAGAAAAATTTATCATTCAGTTATTCCTATGGAGAAACATGTAAAATGCTAATATCAACTGAGCCTAAAAATGAATTTAAATTTGTTGTTCAATTAGTTCATAATTACAATAATTACCACAGGGCATTTTTAACAAATTCGTTTAAAGAAAGATTATTTATTTACACATGGTTTTCTACTTTATTTACAATACTTTTCAGTAAAATGTTAAAATCTAATCACAGAATAAAATGTTTGAACATTACCTAGTGTTCTTTGATTTTGTCCCACAGGTGGTATGTGAATGTTTCCAAAGTCAATATTTGGAAACGTTAAACCTGTCACACGAAAAATAAAAATTAATCATGGTTTTTATAACAAAATAAAAATTTTCTTTAAAAATTAAAACATGTCTCCATCATAAATGAAGTAAAATGTGACTATGTGTAGACAATCAAAAGATAAGACTGACAAAACTATTGTTTAACTGAGGTAGTCCTTTGCATTTGGGAGCCAGCCTTTATTATTGTCTTACATATGGTACAAAACTAACAAAAGAAATGTAGCTGTGTATCTATAAAGTACCAAAATGTCTAAAATTACATATAAAATATTATATAAACCTATAACTTTGACAGATTTATTGAAAGAGTTCAGTATCTCAAAAAACAATTTTCCACTCTACTGTTCATTTTATAAGTCATATAATTATAAAGATACAAAGGATTTTTCAGTGAACATCAGCTCTGCCAGTTTATTGGATTTTGAAATAATAAATAATTCATTCATTCTAAGATGCAAGTTTCAAGGAACTATTGTTACATTCCTATGCCTGAATCACCTTCATATATGGCATAAGCCTGTTTAGTATGTTATAAAATACCTTAATACAAAATAAAATTTAGATGTGCTATTGAAAGACTATTTTTCTCTCAAAATGTTTGATTTACTTCTAATCAATTTAAGTTCAAAACAATTCAAGTGTATGTGAAATAAATGAGACATTTGAAAGTCCAAGTTCAGAAGATGATATGCAGTGAATTTCAACAAAACATGGATGCAGAAGCTAACTCTGTTTCAGTTTCATTTTGATGTGAGAATATCAAGAGCATAAACAATTAGTTAGATTTGTTATCATTTACAACTGGTAATAAAATATTTATACAAAAAGTTGAAGCATTTTCCAAAACACGTAAAAATACAAATCTCAGAATTTTAAACTTTCAACATACTTTGCACTTGGAATTTGTTAACAATCTGAAACAATACATCAGTTAAATATTTACGTTTACATTTATAATACAAAGAGCTAGTTCTTTTCCATATAGTAGAGTTAGTGAAATCCACAGTATTTAAGTACCCCTCTACTTCATGCAAACTTCTTGTTGTCAAGAGAGAAACTGAATACCAATCAGAGTACTGTATATTCACTACCAGACTTGCTGACAGTAAGACGTAGCTCAAATTTGAATCTACCTTGCCTTCAAGCCCTCTTCTAATTCTAATTTTGATTATCTATCAACTGAGTTGTCACTATCTTTAGCCTCCTTTCATTTTCTGCAGCAACCACATGATTCTTGAGTACAACAACATACAGATTTGTGTATGTACTTTAAAATGTACAGTAGAATTACTTCTAAGAAAACTAGTATGTTAATGTACACAAGACTAGGAATCATACATTTGACCAAGAACAAAATTCAAGTCTTTTCAAGGACAGTGAATAACAGATGAAAGTGGAAAAAAACAATCACAAGACTGTAACCAAGACTACCTTACAGAAATGATGGACAATCATAGCCAACTTGGGCTTTTCTATCACAAGCTCACAATAAACAATTACAAACAACCAAAAATCTTGGAGAAAACTTAGTACTTAGAGAAAACATACTGGGACAGGGCTAAAGCAGACAACTTGAAGAAAGGCAACCACTGTGAGGGCATTAGTTTTAGCATATGTGGGACAAATGTGTATTATGCTATATGATTAAAAACCAACTAAATGACAACAGCTTACTCATACAGTAATAAAATTGGAAAATTAACAATTTCCTTACCTGAATATGTATTTCTGATAGAAACTCACTTCCATGCTATCTTCCCCATGTGTATGTCTTAAAGATTTGCATGCAACCAAATCTCACCTAAACTCACAGGATTTATCATGATTTGCACTACTGCATGATGACATTATTATGCAGCAAAAGCCCTCAACCCATGCAAGGAAATTCAAAATTTTTATGACAAAGCCATTTGGCCTTGGATTTGCTCTCACTTTCAAAAGCACCAAGGCAAAAAAAAAATCACTGGAAGGCATGAAGGCCACAGCACACATTAATGTTAATGGAATAGAAATGAGTTTCCCAATTAGTTTAGTAAATATGGTGTTAATTTTTTCATTGGGAGCTTGGGAAGCGGGCCTATTCTTCCAGATTATTTTTTTCGGGTAGGTAAGTATTAACTTTAACCAATAAGACTTATGAAGTAACAGTACAACACCTTTAAAATTAAAAAAGAGGTAAATGCTGATCTAAAATGTCCTATGACCTTAATAAGATTCCTCGCTTTTCACCCTCCTGACTCCAAATGATGTTTGACCTGAAAATTGTATACAACTTTTAGGCACCTCTCTCCACTCATTAATTTGTCTATCTTTAAGAAGGATGAAACAAAATCCCTGGGAGGAGAAGCATTTTAAAGATTTCCAGGACAAATCATGAACAAATTTTTAGGCATCTCTATCCACTTACTAATTTATCCAACTCTGATATGTATCAGACTTTCACAAAAAGAGAAAAAGTTATTTATAAGATTTCTAGCTTTTGTTCCCTCATGACTCCAAATGACCTTTGACCTAAGAATTGTATACAACTTTTATGCCCCTCTATCCATTTATTACTTTAACTAACTTTGAGAATGATCAGATAAAATCCTTGGGAGGAAGAGAAGTTTAAAGGCCTAATTTATACCAACAAAATTCAACCCAAACATATATGACTACTTGACCAACAAAAATCAGTTATAAGGTCTCCAAACAGAAGTCCTTTGAAAATATTAATGGACAGACAGATAGATAAAAAGACGCATTGCCATGACATTAGGTCAACATTCTATTTCCAAACAATGCTACTACTAGTATTTTTTTGCATAATTTCTAATGTAGGCTAGTGTCAATAAACAGTAAACTAAACACAGTATAGCACAATTTCATAACCTATAAATCACACATCATCACATACTGCATTGCATAACTCGCTACTTGTAATTCAATAACGTTAACCATAACTAGCTAATGTAGTAGGCCTAAGCCTTTGGTGGGTTTATACATTAAATTTATAGAGTCAAATTATTTACATATCCTATTTCCCTTCACTTTCTAAAAAATCAGGATGTAATCTACATATTTACTGAGGAAAAAAATGTTCTAATTTCTGGCACAGAAATAATTTTCCCAGCATTCTCTCTCTTAACTTGTTCCTTTTTCAGCATGTTTAATGCAAGGAGTATTTTCAGTTGCACACTTCACGCTGACCAGCATTTCTATATACTTGACTTTGATCATCGTGTACTGCTGTCGCTGTGAATCTTTGTATAAGTTCTGTGGGTTTGTTGTTTGAGCCCCGATTTTAATTGTTTGCTACTACTAAGAGTTTGCAGTATGGTATGACTCAACAAACTCACAAATGTTTTACTGCTGATCAGAGCAAAAACTTCACTCCCTGCACTACATGCATTTTATGCAATATACTATTCATAACAAGGTAGTTTCCACAGGTTTTAAGTCCTGTGTTTGTGATCCCCAATGGTTTTTCCCTTTACTGCAGTATACAATACAAATTTAGATCATGAGGGCATGACAACCAAAGGGATACCGAAGGGTGACCATCGTGGCTGTGGAATTTAATGATTTTCTCAGGACACCACAGCCATTTTGAAAAATACAGCAGCAATTGCCACAGTGAATTTCCTCTCCTGCCTTTCAAAAAAAAAGGATGAAGTCTGTCATAGAATACTAAGTTGCACCAAAAGTGGGGAGGAAGGGTGTGAAGAGGTGGGTATCTATTGCAAATACATTATCATATAAGGAAAATGTTAATTTTTGAGGCAATACACACCTCTTCACACAGAAAGCTAGAATCCCACATTGATGTGGTGGAGGGACTGGTGCAAAAGTTAACTAGATGAGCTCCCTTCAGAAGGAACCTAAAGGAAACCCATGGAGTGTGACACCTCATGGCAGGGACTCCATGGGAGCATACCCATAGGAGACTGCATCACCCAGATTAGAAGGGAGGAAGAGGCAAACAAGCCATGTGTCATGGGTATGGGCAGAATAAGAACATGGCTGTCTGAGAACTTCCACACAAAAGATCCGAGAGCCAATATGTGTAGCAAGGTTGGAGCACATTCAGACCATACCTAGTGTTCACCTCAACTCCATTTTCAGACTTAGTGGACCGACTGCAGGAGAAGGGCACAGGAATCATTAGTGCCTGTTAATCCCAACTCTACCATCAGACTCTTGAAACGACACCAGCTTTGGGAGAAGTGCAAAGAATATACGCCATTGGTGTGTCTTACCTCAACTCTACCATCAGACTTTTGGACTGACACCAGTTGCAGGAGGAGGGCAAGACAAGTGTGTGTGCAGGAAGAGGGCACAATTTGTTTATAAGTGCTCACTTCAACTCAACTGAACAGGAGATAATTACAGGTAGTCGGTGGGTCAACTCCATTCCAAAATCAGGCAGTATCAGATATGTCTCCCAGTCTGCAGTAGGAGG
>NW_013670503.1:25411-27375 GCF_000517525.1 Limulus polyphemus | reverse complement strand
GAAGGTTCTCCATGACACACCACCCAAGTGTTAAAGGTCTGCCATGCTCCAGTCGAAGAAGGAGGATTAGTGGTGGGGAGACCAAAATAAATGCCTGCTGAATAAATCTTTTACTGGAGATAGTGCAATGGATAACTGCATAAACATATTTTGAAAAGCCAGCAAGCACGAGCCAGGCACAGCACCCACTGTTGCTGGTTTTTCCATGATGATCCATGGAATAGGTAAAATCTGGATCAGACAGTGGCCAAATATCAGAATACCTCAAGTGGTCTTGCAGAATACCCCTCCCAAAAGCAGGCATACATATAGCCAGGGCGGATGGTATGAGCACCTGATATCTTGGCTCGATGCATAGTTTTAAAAATAACTGTAGCATGGGAGGCACCACCAGCCACCTGACAAGATCTGAAAGCCAATGCCAGAAACAAAGGAGAATCTACACACCCATTCAAAGATGGTGGAGAGAGCGTAGGATAGGGAATGGAAGCAGACAGTAACCCCCAGAGACTACATAGCCAGATGACAAAGAAAGTGGGTGATGAAGTTATGCAAGGTACTCCACATGTCAGTGGAAATGATCTTGTCCAGCAGTAGACAGATATGAATGGAGAACGAATGAGAGAGGAGATTACGAAATACAGACCATTAATGAGCAGCAACAATTAAGGAGGAGGAGACCAAACCAAGAATGTGACAGACCATACCTAAAAGGCAGAAGGAGATTTGTCCCAAGAGGAAGAGGAATCCCAGTGAATGTAGAGTGAGAGACAGAAATCCTAAAAGTGAGAGGTACAAGTGAAGTAACAATGAACAGCATGAATGGGACAGAAAAGTCTATTTGGTTTTCAACAAGTATAGAACAGTGTAGTAGAAGGACAGAAGAGAGAGGACAAGAATAGAGGTTACTCGATCGAGTGGCTAAAGACCAAGGGAGGAAAGACCAAGCAGAAGAAATAAGAATATGAGGATTATGAAAAGAGTATGTGATGAGTTGCCAGCATAAAGATGTGAACAGGATCATTCTCCACTATTTACTGGAAGGTCGAGTGCATGAATATGGAGAAAGAACTCATCCTGGGACCAAGTGCTAAATGGAAAATAGATGGTCAGGGATACTCTCCAACCAGAAGGGGAAACATATGTGAAGAGGCATAGGTCCAGTTTGGGTGGAGGTAATGGAACACATGTGGTGATAGGAAATGAGTCCAACAACCATCCATACAAAGATCATAATGCAGGAAGGGACAGGAGAACCACCGAGGTCAAAGAGTACCAAGTACCATGAGGCTTCTCTATGATCATGGAGGGTAACCAAGGAGGCACTTATGAGTGTGACCTAAAGGGATAAGTAGTTCCCTTGAAACCATGGTCACTAAGCAAGAAGTTGCACATGCAGAATGAATAAGATAGGCATGAATGCCAGTGACAGCAAGGTCTGTTGATCAGAGGCAGATGGGAGGAGGCTGAATGGGCTGAAAACACCACCATAGTGAACAAGATATTGATTGGGAGTGAGGAACTGCTGGAAGCAGTGATGAACACAGCCTCAAGGAGACATGGGACATAGATGAGAGTAGAAGAAGAAAAGGTAACAAGAAGAAGAAGGCTGAACAGAGAAAGGGAAATATAGAGAAGCCTGAGGGTAAAAAGTAGAAACCCCAAGGGCAGACAAAGTGTGATCACAGGTGCTCAAACCATGATAGTCTGGCATCCACAGGATCCTACACGAGAGAAAAAGCACAAATGAGCACAACAGGAATGACACCAAGTAGGAGAGGAAGGTGGAAATCAAACAAAGGATGAAGAAGAGATACAGTAGGGGAGGGGAGGGTTAGGGACAATGTGGAAACTACTGATGAAAGTGAGGATAGATGATGGGCAGTCTCAGCCTTTGGTTCAAACATATTAGGAATACCACCAAACTGCAGGGCAAAGAAAGGGGTAGGAGAAGTGACCCAAAA
>NW_013670503.1:9531-25318 GCF_000517525.1 Limulus polyphemus | reverse complement strand
CCAAGTAGAAGGGGAGCAGTCACAGTGGAGAAGGGAAGGGAATGAGAAACACCAACAAAATGCACTGGAGCATGGTTGAGTGTCTCCAACTGGAGATGTAGAGGGGAAAGGAAAAAAAGTGTTAGTAAAAAGGATCAGGGGAAGAAAGAAGTATTAGGGTACCAGATGACAAAACCAATGCTAAAAGTCTCTTGGGGGAGGGGGGGTATTGGAGAAGCAAGGGTTCTCATGCTCCACGAGAATTAAGAAAAATTAATTTGCATTAGGTGCCTCACTGAGAAATAGTACAATGGTTTGACACAAGTAGGGGCAGCATGATCTGCCTGGTGAAGTACGTGAATATCCATTCCTTTCTTTTTGTTGGTCCAGAACAGGTCAGAAAGTAAATATCCCACTGAAAAAGACTTGCAGAAAATCCCACCTCCAACAATGAGCACTAAGCAGGACAGATGGGCTGAACACTTTCTTTTATTCCTTTTTTTGATGCAAGTTTTGGAATAGAGATGTATTCTTTGTGAGTCCACACCAGCTACTTGGTGGGTTACTGCATCTCTTTCTTTTTTTTTTAAAAAAAAAACAAATCAACTCCTTAGAGTTTCTGGTGAGAGAATGGTGACTGGTGGGAGACAAAAACAACAGCTAATGAAACAGCAATATGAAACAAAGGGAAAGATGTCTGGAGTAATTTATTTCTGTCTGCAATATTTCATGCAGTAAACATCAACAGTCAGGGAAAAGAGAAACCTTGAGATTACAAACATGATGGAAGGTGACATTAAAACGAAAAAAAGTTTCATTTCCCCTGGAGGAATATGCATGTCAAAGTGGAGGAAAATAAATCATTAGAAGTAGAGGTATCCCACAGCAGGAAATGACAATTTGAAATGCCTCTAAAGGGTGTTGTGAGAGCAAGGTAACAATGTCCACATACTGCCTATACAGGATAGAGCAGACATCTAGGGTTTAAACAAATTTAGAGAGAAGTTAGTCTGAAAATAAAATCAACCTGTCCATGAGAAAAAGAAAAATTATATCACAGTGGCATCTCCTCCAAGAAAACATGAGAAGAAAATATATCTCAAGAGAAAGATGATACAGGGAAAAGGTGACCAAATGTTTGACAGAGGCCTTGTGACAGCCATTAAAACTAAATTTAGGTTCCACAGTGGAAGAGGAACTGGAAAAGGTTGACAGTTGATTTGAAAAGCCTAGAAGAGATCCATAAAAACCAGAAAAATAATAGGAAAATAACCAGAGAAAAGATAATTTTAGAAAAGCCATGTAATTAAAGAAAGTGAGAAAAGGAAGTCAAACAACCTTGATGAAGTCTCATGGAGTGGCAAGTGGACCAGCACTGGTAAATCAACCATCCACATGCACTGAGAAATCAAAATGGTAGATAGGTGGCAAGAGTAAGCAAAAAAAAAAAAACAATTTATTCTATGAGAAAAGTTCTGCCCATTTTGCAAGAAAACAAACAAAAGTCACATATAAAGAAGAGAGAATAAAATATTGTGGTGAAAGATGGATGTCCGAAACTGATGTAATAACCACCTCTGATGGTGAAAAGATAGAGGCCCCCAAAATCACTAAGAAGTGAAGGAGCAGAAATCACAACTGAGCTGGCCAAAGACAGGAAAAATAAAAAGAACCTGAAACGAAGCTGAAGAGGAAGATAGGCATACAGAAAGAGGGGACCAATTCAGACTCAGCACATCAATTGTTAGGACAATAAAGTCTGCAACTTCCAAGGAATGGAAATTTCATGATGTTGAGGAGATTTAGAAATGCATCAATAAGAGGACTTGCAG
The DNA here is from genome assembly GCF_000517525.1 of Limulus polyphemus. Lineage (NCBI taxonomy): Eukaryota > Metazoa > Arthropoda > Merostomata > Xiphosura > Limulidae > Limulus > Limulus polyphemus. Next base: position 23,507 of record NW_013670503.1, on the reverse strand, counting down.
AGTGGGAACAAATCCACTGAAATACCAGAGGATAAGGACCACTCTGTAGGAAGGAGCCATTCCTGGTAAAAAAGCCGATATGCCACTAAGTTCAAAGCTATCGAGGCAAGGCAGGTCAAAACTAAAACTAGTGATTGTGGACCAAAAAAGGATCACTAGAGCAAGATGTGAAGACACAAAAAATAAAAGACAGTGGCAGTACCAGTATCTAGAAGATTTGAAGATTTGTGCAAAGACCAAACACCAGTAATGGTGAAGTAGTCCAGTAAAGTAGTTTCTTTAAATTTTGAAAAAAAACTCTGTAAAAAGATCATGATATGAGCACTTTGAAAGAAGCCTCATCCATATCCATAACATTAACCAAGTAAGAAACCTCAATGAATCAAACAGAATAATATTGATTCTTTAAGTATTTATAAACTGTGAAACAATTTTAAATAATAAAGATTCAAAAATAAAGGACAACTATTTTATTACATGTACCTGTACAACACAAGAACACACTAATGTTTTAAGTTTTTACACAATTGAAAGATCGCATATTTGTGGTGATCTTGTATCAATACACTGACTATAACAATGAATGAAGTTTGGAAAATTAATAACAGGTGATTATTAAAACAAAATCTTTGTTGTCTGCTCTTTGCACTTTTGGTTTAAACAGACAAAAATTGTATAAATTGTATATGAATTAAAACAAAATTCATATTTTAATTGATTATATGGTTATACAAATAATATCTACAAGTTAACTTTGAAAACTTTTATAATTTTTCATGCTAAATAAAAAATAAACACTGCCATGTAATTGATGCGTTTCAAATTCTGTTCATAATATTACTAACTCTCAACATAATGTTTGAATAAACTGATTAAAAAGAGTAAAGACAAACTTTATTAACCCTACCAACACAGGTCATGGGTCAAAGGTCATGTCATCACGTTTGTTGAATCGCATTCAAAATTCTATTGAACTACTATTTTATGAATGTATATCAATAAGTTTGGTATTAAATTGTAGTTTATAATTTGAATGTTAGTATTATACATTAGATAATTTCTTAAATTAAAAGCAAATATAAAAAAAAATCTTAAATATTGATTTTTATGTGTCATGTGGTATGTTGAATGCAGCATTGGTTCAAATTAGATGGTTGTGATATCCAAATACAAAGTTTATAGTTTCTTAGGCATTAAATACTCAAATTACCAATACTGACAAGCTAGAATAAAAAACAAGAACCTCCTATCTTTTCTATTGTCTGAGATTTAATACAAATATTGAATCAACCAAGGTGGCCCCACCCACCTCTTCAAATTTTCAAAATACTTGCTCATGTACACCTACTTTGCCAAATGATGTGTGTGTATAACCAATCGAAAGCTCAGAATGTCCCCCTAGTGGTTTTCTCAGCCTCTGTGAAGTATTTATATAGTATTTAATTATTTTTCATTATTTCAAAATGTATATATAAAACCTGAAAAAAATTGTTTTGTTTTACATCCTCCACATCCGAAATTTGATGAAACTTAGCAACCTACGGCAAGAAGCAAAGGAATACAAATTTGGTGACGAGGAACCCACTTTGAGACTAATAATGCTTGGGGACAGCTTGAATGGGTAATGAAGAAAAAATTAATATAAGTTTAACATAACAGGAAACGTACAACGTTTCGACAAGGTTTTGTCATCATCAGGTACAAGTAGTTTACACTGACACAGATATATATATATACATACAATATGGAACAAAGAGGTCACATGACAGGATACTGTTGCACAACTTAAAAGAGATATCTTGGCACCCCAGGGTGTTGGTTTAGAGTAGGGTTGTTTTGTTCAATTAAGATGGATTCCTTGATTTTTCGTGTGTTTATGTTTGGTTCTTTGTTTAAAATTACTGTGTTTTTAATAGATATACTACATTTTTTTTATTGTGTTCTGTGAATCTGGTTTCGAATTTTCTTCCTGTTTCTCCAATGTAGAATTCTGGACAGTTATTGCATGTTATTTTGTAAATGACGTTGGTATTGTATGATTCTAAATAATTTTTGTTTAGTACCGATTTTAATTTAGGGCCAGGTTTTTGAGAGAATTTAACGTTGACAATAATTTTGTGTTTAATGGCTAGTTTCGTCCAAGAGTGGATAATTCTTAAGCTGGTTTCAGGGACAAAAGGTACACTGCAGTGTAATGTTCTGTTGTTGTGTTTGTTAGTATCACTTTTGTTCGTGATTTGAGTTTTGTTGTACTGAATGTTGGAGAGTTTTTCAACAATAGCTGATGGAAATCTATTGGTGTGAATGAAGGAATGTTTTATGTGGTTAATTTCTTCATCTATGTAGTCCATTGAACAGTCTTGTGGCTGTGTTTATGAGGTTTTTCAGTGTATTGATTTTTTGTGTCTAGTTATGAATGGAATTCCAGGGGATGTAGAGGCCAGTGTGTGTGTTCTTATGGTGAATTTTGGTTTTAACCTGTGTGTTCAATATGATAATATTGAGGTTAAGAAAAGATAACTGTTTATTGTTTTCATGTTCTATGGTAAATTTGATATTGAGATGAATGAAGTTTGTGTGTTAAAAGAAAATTAGTGTGTATGTTCTGTAGAAGTGAAACCAGAAAAAGTGTCATTGACATATCTGTACCAGTATGGTGGGGGATGAAGTGCAGAATGTATGGCTTGTGTTTCAATCTGGGTCACAGATATATAGCCAAGAATGTGTGAAATAGGATTGCTAATACTTAAACCATCTATTTGAAGTAAATGTTCATTGTTGAATATGAAGTTGGTTTTAGTTGTTGTAAATTCTAAGAGAGTAGCAAAAAGTTTGCTGGGGATGTGGATTAATTTGTTGGGGTCATTAATGTAGAGGTCGAGTGTTATATTGCAAGCTTCATTGGTGGGGACTTCAGTGAAGAGTGACACAACATCAAAACTAGCCATTAAGGCTTTAGAAGGAGTACAAAGTTCGTAACTAGAACAGAATTGTTGGCTTTACTTTTTTATTTGCTGTTCTGTGTTTTAAGAAAAATAAGTTTAAGAACTTATTTGTAAAAAGTAATAATGTATATACATATATAATGTATTATTACTGAAATGTGACTGTATTTTACAAAACATTAGTCCATTAAAACATAGCCAAGACAGTTCATTTTGTAAGGGCCAATTTTATATTTTTGGATATGGTAACATGAGCGCACGTGCGCTCATTCTTTGCAACTTCTGTAATGTTGGCCAGGCATGGCTGAAAGGTCAGTATAATAAAAATAATAAATATATATATATAAATGTATAATGTTATAAGATTTAAGCTATTTAAACTAAAAATTTATGTTTTCATGTTATAATTTGTAGTCAATCCACAACAAAAAAAAACATAATTTATATATATTTCCTTATTTTTTATGGTGGTTACAAGGTTGGTCAAATTGACCAAACCCATACAAAGATACAATAGTGAAAAATATCAGATAAAATATAAAGTTGTTTCTAAAAAAAATTGATAATTATCTGGGTGTTATAAACATTTTGCATGTGAAATTTGAAAATTTTCTCATGCATAAAAGTATTCTTAATCTTAAAATCAAAATTACTTTGCATGTTGGATAGTCAACATTGGAAAAGAAAAAAGGCATGAGAAAAACATTACTTAAAAAAATCTTAAAACTTAATACAAAAATCTGATAATTTGTGTATAAAAGCCTTGTAATATTTTCTGATAATATGCAAAATTTCGTGAAGATATGCTTACTGTATCAAACGTTATAGCATGAAAATTATAACAAGCACAAAATGGTTACAAGGTCCATCCCTGGTAGAGAGCCCATGCTGAGAGAGTTAAGAGGAAAAGATAACATTTTCCTAAATTTAAAATGTATTTCCAATAATACCTCACACTTATAGATATTAATCAACTACCAGGGTTTCTTCCTTTGTCCATCTAAACATTAGTCTGATTTTCCAAATTTTTTCTCACTTGTTCCAGTCTTTTATATCTCACTCAATTGCTCTTGGTGGTATTTATCTTGTGATACTCTCCACCTATGTCAATGCACCTCATTCAGATAATGTTATTACTTTTTGCAGACTCAATCCCAGTCTCTAACACTGGTTTTAGTGGGGAGGAAGGGTAGGAGAGTTAAGTTGAGGTAAGTATTATTGGAAATGCATTTTCAACTTAAGAAAATGTTAACTTCCAAAATATACATATCTCCATTCCCACTTATACCAATAATCCCACAATGATAAGATGGAAGGGCCAGTGAGGGCATTATCCTCACAGAAAATATCTGCATATATCATGGGTGTGTCAATAGAAGTTTGGCACCCTAGTGGGGCAACCACACTACATCCAGAACAGGTATGCTCTTCACCCAGAACTCAATTCCTATATTGTGGGTAGAACTGTACATGATTAATCATCACTATAGGCCAGCCCAAACCAGATGGCTGAGGTTCCACTACTCGGGGTTGAAATTAAGAGGTCTTGGTCCCTATATCCAACACTGGACTGCAACATTATATATATATACATACGAGTGGATCCCAACCTGTAGCCATAGAGTGATGTGTTCCAAGCCACTGAGAAAATAAGCAACACTGAAGCAGACAAACCTTCTCCTCCACATGAAGAATCCCGGAATGTAACACCGTAGACTCACAATAACAGGATCGTGTATGCCTTACTCAACCTGAGGAAACAGAACCCATCCAGTCTGGAATTATGAACATTCATACTCACTTCCTAACTGTGTGGGTAAGATACATTCCACTTGCCCCCAGAATTATAGGAGGACGTGTAACAACTGTGCTCAATCAAGGACCCAGGATGGGACCACTCTGCATTTGGAATTACAAGGAGACAGTGGACCCTCTCCCATGAACAATGTACTAAATCTATATTGATGAAAAAGAAGGGCTACTCTCCACCTAACCGGATAGCCAAGCTTCAAATATGAACCAGTATTACAAGTAGGATCCCATGTAGGCTGGTGCACTCCTATCAACATCTGGATAAAATATCCAGGGACCCAAGTAGGAGGGCCCCCAACTTCACACTCTTCTCCAAGAGTAGAGGAATTCACTCTAATACTCTGGAAGAAAAGTCTCTGTCCATCACCCCAGTGACTGGAAACCAGGTATGGTAAGGACTCCCTAGCTCCACTTGTAGAATCTGGGGGATAATGTGCATTAGGAAGCCCTGAAGAACAGTACTCTGGAAACAGTGGTATAGGTGAATCAAGTTCCCTAAATTTTTAAACGCAAACTGACCTCAATTTATTCAATCCAAAGATTGGCAGGGATGGCAAGATCCCCTTATACTTTACTTATGATAGTCCGTGAGTGGCATCCATCGTAGAACAGTAATACCACCTGATGAACTCCTAGGTGGACTTAAGGAACACCTCATTTCTACAGAGACTGTAGCAACCTGTATAAAGTATATTGAATTAGTGGTTGCTAGTGTGGAATTGGTTTGATAAAACCACACCTGTCTGGGTAACATGCCACAAAGTGGGATCCTGTGAAAACAAGGTAAGGGACACTGAAAGGTAGAAATAAAAATACTCACCCCTCTGGATAATATAGGAGAAATGATTAAGGTAGGACAGGGGGCAAGTAAAGGCCCTCAGATGAAGAGACTACTATATCAGGCAAATAATGTAAGATAAAGGTATTAGGGGAGGTCCACTTACCAGATCACACAAAGACCTCCAGTGGGCAATTTGACCAGACCACTAAGGACATAGAAAAGTGACAAATCTGATTAGATATGACTCACAAAAGATTCCTCACCTTTAAAAAAGAGCCCAGAATAAAAAGCATTGTCTAGTATCTGTAAAGGTATTACTGCAGACAACCAAACCTTCAAGACCTTCACTGAACATGACTAAGATCAAGATATGATTGGACATAGAAGAGAAAAATAGTGACAGTGTGTTATATTAGAAGAACTGGAGAACTTGTCTGATGATGAGAAAGTGGACAAATAGTGCAAGTCACTCCGACCAGTGATGTCTATAGGTCAGCAAACATGAAAAATAAACCTGCAGGTAAAGGGGATATATAGCATATAAGAGTCAGGACACAAAGAGGTATTGAGAAAGAACAACAGTGTAACCTTAATATACCTGGTAGGTAACTGGAATGGCCATTTGGGACCAAGTACTCAAAGGAACTTGAGGAATCTGGAGAGTACTGGGGACTTAAAAAGTGTATAATGATAATCAAATAGAAGTCGATAAGTCTGCCTCAAACAAGGCAATTCTGGAAAATGCAAAAACCTCTGCCATAGAACCAGGTCAAAAAACGAGTTATGGTTGACACCACTGACTGAAAAATGTTCAACCTCCTCTCTACACACCATTGCTGATATGCATGTCATTACCGTTGATAAGTGTGCCTTTCGGACTTATCCAAAAACTGAGACAGATACATGACAACCTTTGAAACTAAACCCCGTTACAATGTGAAAGACAGCATAACCTCTATGTCAGATGCTTGAGCTTCTGGATAGCTGGGTGTACCATATCAGATCATGGTTGCTTCCACAGAGAGAGCCTAAAAAGAAGTGGAAGAGTTGGACACACCAAAAGGTACTGCAGAAGCATAAACGTGGGTGTAGCAGCCTATCTGGTGGTACCAACAGGATCTGACAAAGGGTTGGAACAAATCATATTTTGTATCTTGGGTAATGTATGAAGTGGAGAGAAGGTTTAGATTTGTAATCCTATCTTGTCCTGACAGAATGCATCTATTTCCAAAGCCCAAAAATGAGTTACTGGAGACCCAATTGCCAGAAGTTGGGTGATCCAATGAGAGGTTAACCCACCAACTAGAGTTGCAAAAAGGAAGCCAATCCAATATAACCTTGAAATGCAACATTTTCTCTGTTGGGAGGATCTCTTGGGAGAAAATTTGACCTACTACCACAGGCATAACCACATGGCAAGCTAGAAGGGTGATAAGAGAGGACTGGTCCCAAGAAAAAAAAAGAGGTCAAAAATCTGAAAACATGGAGCCGTAGACCATGTGTCAGAATGAAGCCTGATGAATTAACCCTTAATAAGCCCAGACAGTGAGGCATTGCCTGTTGAAGAGCAAGAAGGACGAAAGCATTGCATAGGGAATCCTCTTCATCCATGCATAGCCCTGACTGTTGGTACATGCACCCCATCCCCGAAGCAAGGCATTTGTAAAGAAACGGAACTCAGGACAAGGTAGCAGTAGAGGAATCCATATCATAGTAGTGTTCTAACTTAACAACCCCCTCGAGACCAAAGAATGATCCAAACTAAGGAAACTGAGAAAACAGTGAATTGATGTTTATGATCCTTAGCTGCATAAAGATCAATAAAATAATTGCTTGTGTTCTTGTCCCAAAGGCACGAAGGATTTGAGTGGATGTCAATATTCCAAGAAGAAAAAGAACTATCCATGCAAAGGGAGAAGGAGAGGTAAGAGTATGGCATCGTATTCTATAACGTTGAGCAGGATGGAACACAACAGAGTCCGACTGAGAGACGAGATGAAAAATAAAAAAAATTCCCAGACTGATGACATATTGAATTGGAGCAAGAATATATGTCTCAGTCCTGAAAGGGAAGTTTGCTTCGGGTTGATTTAGCTCATCATCAATGAAGTTGGTGTGGTGATCCTGAGAGTCTTCTAACAAAGTGAAGTGAAAATGTTGAATTTTAGAGTGTTACATCCGTAGACTTACTCTGTCCCATCAGGGGATATTGAACTATTCAGGTGAACTACAAATTATGCCTTAGAACCCTAAACTTTGAGGAGCAGATGTATTATTTGAGAAATCACAAAGTTCCTACAACATGTCAGATAAGGCCTAACTGTCCCATTCCATAATTGAGAAGTAAACCTTTCAGCATGAACCATAATATCCATATATGGAGAAAAAAACTAAAAATTCACTCCCAGACATTTCAGCCATCAAGTAAAGTGAAGGTTCAAAAGCACCCGGGAAGAAGCCCAAAACATCACACACCAGAAGAAGCAAGAGAAGAAAAACATATCAAAGGCAGCTTATCCTAAAGTGGCCTCCTTTGCATTTTCCTATAGGTTATTTGAAGACTGTGTTGATTACCACTGATTGGAATAGCATTTTGTAAGGTAAAGTTGTTTTGGTCGAGCAAAGCAATTTTGGGCAATCTGCCACGTACACTCTAGAGAATTGAACAACGGACCCCAGCTCTGCGAGTCTGTAAATGTACCACTATCCCCGAGGCAGACTGAAAATCCAACAGACAAAAAGAAGGCACAGGAAAAAGTGAATCTATAGCCTCTCCAACATTAACTGAATGAAGTGCTTATATACAGTACCAGGATAGAGGACACATTGACATAAGTAGAGTGTATCATGAGATAAATATCACCAAGGGAAAAATGAATGGGGTATAAAAAACTGGAGCAAGGGAAAAAAATATCAGACCAATGCTTGAATGGGCAAAAAAAGAAACCCTCATGGTCGAGTAATAGCTGTAAGTGTAAGAAGAGGTATGTATGTTTTGGAATATGATATCAGTTTTGTATATAGGCAAAATTAGGTAAAAACACAAACAAATTAAAATCACAATGAAAGTTAAAAGTGTTTACAAAATGTTGAATAAAACAAACATATTGCAAACTGATAGTTTGAAAAAAGTATTAAAAAAATATTTTTTTGTAGAGAAAAAAGTACATTTCAAATATGACTGAACCAGTAATCCATAAAAAGAAATTATTAACACTTTTGACTTGTATTCAATGTTTTTGTAGATATAACCTAAAATCCTATTTGCCCTGCTACTAGCAAGAGATGGTTCAACCATAACACCAATATATTTTTCTGAATGTGGTAAAGTTAAAAGGTACCTGAAGTTTGCTGCGGATTTCCACTTTGTCTTTGATGGACAATTTGTTGGATAAGCAGAACATCTCCTTCTTTCACTCCATATCCTTTTAATGGTTGTCTATCATCAAGTAAGGGTCGTCCTTCAAAGGTTACTACTATTTCTGTTGCAGGGACTCCAGACTCATATTCACATAGAGCTTTGAAATTCACTAGTTCCATGTCATCACTTACATCCAAAGTAAAAATGTCATCTCCAAGTGTTGTCACCGTGACCTTCATGCTTTCCAGAATCTGCAAGAAAGGGAAATTTCGTATACCTATTTAAGTACATTTACATACACATAAGGACATCTAGACTGTCCCATCCACTAAAGTTCAGAAATAAAATAACCTAAGCCAGCCCTTATCATTCAAATATTTAACTTCCTTAAATTAACTGCATTCATCATATCTGAAGGAATCCAATCCAAAGGCCAATTACCCTATTAGTAAAATAATGCTGTATTAGCTGAAGATAACCCCTATCCAGCCAAAATTTACTTACGGCCTCTAATCTTACCATTTTCATCATCAAAGTATAAAATAAAAGATGAAAACCCCATAGTACAGAGATCTTAATCTGTCCTCATATAACAACATTTCCTTCCCAGGTATCATCTTATAAGCCCTCATCTGATCCCTCTCCAACAATTCAATGTCCTTCCCAAGATAAGGAAACCAAAACTAAACACAATACTCCAAATATGGCCTAACCAGTAATCTATACAAAGAAATTATAAACTCTTTAGACTTGTATCAATGTTTCTGTATATACAACCTAAAATCCTATTTGCCTTCCCACTAGCAATTGTACACTGCTTGGATGGCTTAAAACTGTTCAATTAGAACACCAAGATCCTTTTCCTTCATAACACTGTTAAGGTTATTCAGATCAAAATTATACTTACAATTCAAATTATGATATCTCAAATGCATTCCCTTGCATTTATTAATGACTATAAAATTTTAAACTCATTAAAAAACTTTGCAAATCACCTCTTATGAGACTCAAAGCTTTTTTCAGTACTGAAGAACTAAGATGCCTATAGGACAATTTTTATCATCCCTTGAAGGGTAATTAGCTTCCAATTCTTTTGCAAAAATAGTAGCAAGTGCCTCAATCCTTAACCACCTTAGGAAAATATTACCTGGCCCAGAAGCCTTATCATTCTTTAAATTTCCCAATGTTTCCTTAACAAACATAGAATTCATTCAATGAGAATCGAAGTATGATGATGAACAGTAGAATGATGGCAGTGACAACAAATATTTGATACGTGTGTGTGTGTGTGTAGAGTAAGAAACATTTAATTCTTGAATGTTTTGCATCTCGATCATCCAATATTGAACTTTTAATTAAAGAAAGTTTATCTACTATAAATGAACTCCCAACTTTAAATAAGGTTCACAACAATTAAGTATGTTCTGAAAATTTATACAATATTGTTACAATTTGTGAATTATCCTATCCTTTATTGTTTATTTGGTTGTCTTTTAATTTACTTCATCCTTTTCTTCTGTATTTTAATTACTTTGTATAGCATGTTTGTACCTAATAATTTACCATGTTCAATAATGAAGATGGAATATGTGTATTTCAAAACGTTAAAGATGTAAATGTTTGCCACATGTCTCAAATGTTAATTGTTGCTGCTGTAATTCTACTCTTCATCAGCAAACACAGAATTGAATGTGATAATCTTGTTTGATCTCCTTTCCACATAGCAACTCTTGAGGATGATGTATACAGCTTAATAAAATTTGAAGAAAAAGAGTAATAGCCCAGCCATCTCATAATCATCAGATATGAGCCTTCCTATATAATCCCTCAAAGGCCCTACTCACATCCTAACATTTTGCTAACTTTTAGTGTATTTAAAAAAATTTTACTATTAATTTTTATATTTTTAGTCAATCTTTTCTCACATGCCCTTTTTCCTGTTTGGCCAATCTCTTGATATTTTATAATCCTCTAAGTCACCTGACATAGCATTCAATTTAAATAACTTTAATTTTTGTTAAATCTATCACTCCTTCAAAATCTATTATCCATTTCTTGATTTTCAAGCATTTCCTTTATATATTATACAGACCATCTTGAATCCTTGTTACAATGTCACATCAAGTGATTTAAAGATTTACTTATGAAAAATGAACTTGAAAACATTATAATAAAAGTCCAAATATGATTGGATAGAGCAAGAATTAGACTATCATGTCATAGTACAGTAAAGGTATGGGTTTAAGAATTTTTTCTTTAGTTACTGTAAATGTTCCTTTCAATTTCCTTTTGTTTATGAATCATGAAAGTATTTAAAACTTATTACATTTTTAACACATTTACAAATGTACAATGTTTGGAAGTTATACTTTTCCTATACTGAAAATGTATTTCCAATAGGTACTTTCCTTCCCTCATACCTATTGCTATGCTTGTTCAGTGCTGCCCTTTGTATGCAAACATTTTTTTGCATGCCACAAGATTTGAGCTGCCCCATGACCAATGTGGTTTAACTGCATCTCACATGTAAACCATCATACAACAGCCCTCCACCAAAAGGAGTGCAACACACCCTCCTGATGCATGTGACTCCCTGTATTCAATTCTCCTGAATTATCACTTCAAGTTTTGGCAGAAATGGAAGCACAAGTTTTCAGTGGGGAGGAAGGGTGGGAAGTGTGATAGGAGGTAAAGTACCTATCGGAAATACTTTTCAGTATAGGAAAATTATAACTTCCAAAGCTATAATCCCACATGAAATAGGTGGAGGAACTGGTGTGAGGGAAAAACGAAGCATCCTTTGAAAGCAATCGAACAAATTCTTACAGTGTCCTATGTGGGACACATGCCATATATGTACCAGGTATAATCTACACCCAATGTGGAGAGAAGGTGGAAAAAGAGAGGTGTACTTTCAAAAGAGAGAGAACAATGTTTGGATAGGCATCCTTTGAAAGCAATCGAACAAATTCTTACAGTGTCCTATGTGGGACACATGCCATATATGTACCAGGTATAATCTACACCCAATGTGGAGAGAAGGTGGAAAAAGAGAGGTGTACTTTCAAAAGAGAGAGAACAATGTTTGGATAGGAATCCAAGCCACATGATATCGAAATCTCAATCCCTTAGGAGACAGCAATGTGGGTGAAAGTAAAAGGATGTGCTCCAAGGTGTAGAGTGGCTATGACATGACAGACCATACATGGAAAATCAACTGCATCCACAACCCAGCCACCGGGAACCAACATCCATGTGGGGGTAAGAAAGAGGAACATACCAGTGGCAAGTCAACTACAACCCAAAAACAAGCCATTGGGTAGGAATAGGAAAGAGGATCATACTTTCTTCACCTCAAGTTTAGCAGACTGGAGGGAGATATCATGCCCAACAATCTATGAACAGAGCACATATCAGCAAATTGACAATAAATTACAGATCCAGGAACCCAACATCCAGACAATCGAAATAATCAAGATGCCCAACCTATTGAGCAACATCTCACTCAAAACCAGTCAGACAGGAACAAATCCCAGTGCAGTATCATCCTTGGTATATGCAAACCTTCAAGGGGTAGTGCAAGAGGAAGAACTGCAGCAACCTACATGTTCATCCACCGTGACCAACAACACGAGGCCAACTGAGTGAGGGAACAGAGACATCTGTAATACATGTGTGTGGTGACTTATGTTGATTGGTCCTGAATCCAATACCCATCCACTGAAACTGACATCCATGTGGAGGTAGGATGAGGGATCCCAATCAAAGGGGTGAACTGCAATTTTGACAGCTCACTTCAAAGTTACAACATTCCCTTGGATAGAACCATTCATAGATGGAGTGTCAGTATGAAGGACATCTCATCATCTACACCAGCAGAACACCATGGTCGTATTCTCAACTGAATGAATTCAATATTTTTTTTATATTGCTATCACATTCAGGAGGATGCCTCCATGGTCCTCCACCAAGTAGCTTGGAACTGAATAGTGGTAAGGGCTCCCATAATCCGCTGGAAGAAAGGGGGGTGGAAATGGCAGTGGAGAGTCCAGAGGAATGTCAACACTGGAGACAGTGCAATGTAAGGAATGGCAGGGATGGGCAGCTATCCCCTTCTGCTTTCACCATGAAGTCCATGGGTTAGTACAGTCCAGAATGGACATATTAATGAAGCAAATATATTCTGAGGAAAACCCTATAAGCAATCTTGTGGAATACCTCATCTCAACAGTGTGCATGTAGTGGCCATGGAAGTTATAATTGTGAAGTCATCATGATCTTACAGTGTGGCTTTGACTAGCTTAAGTATACCTGGACAGGCATCACTCACCAAAGAGTGAGATCGTTAAAGAATAAAAAAAAGGATATGCCCATGAAAAGAAAAGGTTTATATATAAAAAGGTAACTTAACTAGTCATAGTCTCACTATAGAGTGAAGGAGGGTGACAGATGGAAGACAATTTCCTGACGAGGAAGAAATGGCTACCTGAAGTAGATAATGGGAGATATATGTATGAGATGTAGTCCCAGTGCTTGATGGAAGAAGTACCTCCAATGTATGATGGGGGTGAGATGCAGGTAAAAGGTAATGTGCCTGATCAGAGTGAATACCCCAGGAATTAATTATGGGAAGAAGGAGACAAGGAAGAAAAAAACAAAGGGAGGAAGGAAAAAGTCATGAAAAAAGGAGTGGTGCCAGGGAACGAAACTGCAGCAAAAGAAAGAAACAGAAAGAAGTCTTGAAGGCAATTTAGCAACCAAGAACACATACAGGACATAGAATGCCATCCAGATCCAAACAGGAATAACAGTAGAAGATAGATTGTTGTCTGTAGTTAAGTACAAAGCCACTCAATGGGCTATCTGTGCTCTGCCAACCACGTGTATCGAAACCTGGTTTCTAGCATTGTAAATCAGCAGACATACCACTGTGCTGCTGGGGGGCGTAGTAGATGGAATGAAAGGAAAATGATGAAAAGGAAGAACATACCACACAAGTTACCAAAGTTTAGTTTAAGAAAAATCTCCTCCCCATTCCTTATTGTTCTTGGCTTGTCTATCTTTACACGTGTAAAGA
>NW_013670503.1:6870-8574 GCF_000517525.1 Limulus polyphemus | reverse complement strand
ACATGCAGTCTTCATTTAAATTATACATTTTTTAATATGTTCGTATTACCAATTTTACTTTTTTTTGTTGTGTTTTCTTGCTGTAGTTTCTCCCCATGATTACTGTTTTGTGTTTTACTTGTTTAATTATCATTATATTTAGCAATTGTACTTTGACAATGTCCAAAGACTTATGTAAATTTATTTTATTTTGCTTTAGATACTGAAGATGGAATCTGATAGAATTCCAAAACGTTTATCTATGTCCCCTTTTTGTCAATAAACAATATTGTATATCACAAGTGTCGTAATCTTATTTATTATCAAGCTTCGTTTTCCTTCGAACACATCGATTGCTAGTCAAAAATTAGATTTCAGGCTACTTTTAGAGAACAATGGAAGGTAAATCACAGGTGAAACATCAAAATTTTATTAATCTTCATATTTAGTACAAGCACTTCCACCAAGTTCAGCAAACAGTTAATATTTTGTGTGTCCCCCTTTTGTTTTAATAACTGCAGACAGTCTTTCAGGCATTATTGTAACATATTTAATCAAAGTGTCCTTTGGGATTTTACTCCAAATGTCTCTAATACACTCCCATAAAGTTTCTTTGAAAGTAAATTTTGATTTGTCCAGTTTTTAATCTGTCAAATCCCAGATCTGCTCATCCGGATTGAGATTGGGGCTCTGTGGGGGCCATTGCATCATTTGAATGATTCCAACAGCTTCTTTCTTAGCTAAGTAATTTCTGCATAGGTTGGATGAGTTGGGGTCATTATCTTCTTGATAGTAGAATCCTTTACCAATAATACGCAAAACACTGGGTATATCACGACAGGTAAGTATCCGATGGTACTTGCACTGGTCCATTATTCCATATATTTTGCAAATATCTCCTGTTGCCTTAACAGAAAAACACCCCAAAACCATCATACTACCTCTCCAATGCTTCATGGTAGGTGCTATGCATTGAGGTAAGTATCTTACACCTTTCTTCCACCAAACGTACAACCTATGCTTTGAACCAAATACTTCAAACTTGGACTCATCCATCCATAGCACCCTTTTCCAATCATCAACAGTCCAGATTTTGTACTTTTTAGCAAATTTCAGTCTCTTCGCAAAATTTGGAGATTGAAGTAAAGGTTTTTTAACTGCTACATGACCAAATATTCCATTCTTGTTGATTCTTCTTGATACTGTAGATCTGGATGCTTTTCTGTCATTTGGTACATGGTTGTTTATCTAATGCTTGAGATCAGTGGCAGTCTTCCTTCTGTCCCGAAGGCTGCATAAACGAACATACTTAACATCAGTATCATTGAGATTAGGTGTACTGCCTCTTTCTTTCCTATTTTCAAATTTACCTGCCTCAGTCTCATGATCTAGGGTTTACTTGACAGTGTTTGAGGAGCATTTCAAGTCTGCAGCAATTTATCAGAGAGTCCAGCCAGCATCATGTAAAGTTTTTATGCGAACTCTCTGCTCTACTGACAATTTTCTATGCATTTTGGGCCATGGCATGACAAAAAACATAATATATAGTGTTAAGCACCATTTTTATCAAGGTTCATTTGTAGAGTGCTATTAAATTGATTTCTTCTAGCATGTACTCGTACCATATGCTAGCTTCTTTCTATATAGTTAAGACACTGCATGGGGTACCATGATAGCTGTTTCAAACACTATATTTGATCAGTATGTTCATTCAAGCAGTAACCC
>NW_013670503.1:5666-6849 GCF_000517525.1 Limulus polyphemus | reverse complement strand
GCAGAACCCTTATGACACGCCCTTGGTACAAGTATATGGGAATCCTAAAGAATGATAAGTATACTAACCCTGACTCACTCAATTGTCAACAGGTATCAGTGAAGCATTACCATAGTGTTGAAATTTACATTCTGTAATGGCTGGAAGAATTAGTTCCATAAAATGACAAAATATTCTCTTGTCCTAACACTTTTGCACAGTACTAGACATTTTATAAAATATTCTATAATTTTGGCAACTCAAAAAAATAAAATAAAAAGAAAATAATAAAAGTAGAGACAAGTTTTGTATGATTTGTAAAACCCTATTATAATTATCTATGTGTTAACAAAACACTGATACTGGTGATTTTTCACAAAGATCCTCCAAATATACTTATAATAATTTATAATATCATCTGAAAAAAATATTGGTAATAATGCTCTTTTTCTTAAAGTTTAAACTACATATATTTTATCCTATTCAAACAACTACAGCCTTTTCAACTTCAAAATGAGAACATCCAGTCCAAGTACATCAAATGAATGGATATGCTATTATGCAATTGGTGGGGAAAATTTGGAGTGGTAAAAACCCTAGCCTAAAAGAAGGAAAAACTGTTGAATACATCAAAACACCATAGATGTTGAATACCTTGTCCATTTTATCCTTAAATAAACTTCACACAAATCCATCAAAAGTTCACAATGGGACATGGGGAAGCTACAAACCTATTTCTAGACATGATCAATGCTGGATGAACCATAGGATTACAGCTAGTATCATTTACATTAAGGAACAGAGAGTTATTTTAATATGGAATGAGGCACTTTTAGAGAACTTCAAGTCTCATCTATTTACATTACTTGCAGGATAAAGAGCCAAAGACTGAACACAATTCTCTAAACCTGGTCTAACCAGTAACTTAAATTATGAAATTATAAACTCTTTAGGCTTGTATTCAATGTTTCTGTAGGTACAACCTAAAATTCTATTTCCACTGCCACTAATAACATCAAATTACTTCACTGGCTTAAGAGAACCAGAACAACAGGATCCTTTTCTTCCGTAACACTGTTAATGTTATTCCCATCAAAATGATATGTGAAATTCAAATTATGACATCCAAAATGCATTACCATGCATTTATTATGGCTAAAATGTATATGCCATTTATTAACCCAACTCATTAAATAATCCAAAT
>NW_013670503.1:0-4715 GCF_000517525.1 Limulus polyphemus | reverse complement strand
TTTTTCCCAGTTTATTTTGTGTCCCATTGACTTGGTGTGTTCTGCAACGGATGAGTTTTGTACTGTCTTTATGGTCTTGTCATGAGTTGTCTTCCCATTTCTCCAATGTATGTTTCGTTGCAGGAACACAGAATTTGATAAATGACGTTTTCATTGTTAGGTTTCTGTTTGTTTTTCACCAGAATGAATCTTAATATCTTGTAAGATTTCCACTGGACGTCTATGTTGAATTTCTTGGCTATGCATTTGAGTTTTTCCCTGGAATTTTGCAGTTAGGGGAGGTAAATGGTAGTGTTTTTTTTATCTTTTCTTTCTGTTGTGGTCTTCCCCAGGGAGTTTTTGATGAAGGAGGAGGTGTAATCATTCTGTTTAAAGCACTCTATGATCTTTTGGCATTCTGTTTCGATGGATGTCTTATCACAAATGCTTTCTGCTCTCTTGTTTAGGCATTTGATTATAACACGTTTTATTGACGTTGGATGATAGGACTGGAAGTGTAGGTATCTGTTCGTGTGGGTGGGTTTTCTGTATAAAGTTGAGGTGATTTTTCTCTCTTGTCTGCTGATGAGTATTTCAATAAACGGTAGGCTGTTTTGTTCCTCTATTTCCATGGTGAAGTGGATTCTTTTGTCTATAAAATTAAGATGTTCTAAGAAGTCTGGTAAGTTTTCATAACCATGAGGCCAGATAATAAAGGTGTCATCAACATAACATCTGTAGAAACTTGGTTTTATATGTATGGATGAAAGAACTCTTTCTTCAAAGTCTTCCATGAAAATGTCTGCTAGGATTGTAGAGTGACGATCCCATGGTTAGGCCATCTGTTTGTTCATATAATTCCTTGTTGTATTGAAAATAAGTTGATAGTAAGCAAATAGTCATTAGTTCCATGATGGCATCTATCTTCATGTCAGTTCTGCATGGTAGAGAGTTGTTATTCAGCAGTTGTCTGGTGATATGAAGGGTTTCTGAGATTATAACATTGGTAAATAGGTGTGTGACATCAAAACTGACCAAAATATACTGGGATCTGATGTGTAGCTTTCCAAGTTGTTCTATAAAATCTGTCAAGTTGTGAATGTGATGTTCAGTATTCCCTTGTAGCGGAGATAAGATAGGTACCAAGAAGGTAGCTAGTTGATGGCAAGGTGAGTTTATAGCACTGACGAAAAGCCTTAAAGGTATATTAGGTTTGTGTACCTTAGGTAGTCCATAGAACTGAGGGGGAAAATGTTTGTGAGTTCTTAAGTCTTTGGCTAGCTTCTCATTGATTAAGTTTTATCTTTTAAGTTTGTTCAATGTTCTACTGATGAGTCTCTCTGTCTTTTCTGTAGAGTCATTGGTGATCTTTTTGTATTGGTGTTTTTCTTGTATCTGCTTGATCTTCGTGTCATAATCTTTGACGTCTAGTATGACTATACTATTTCCTTCATCTGCTGGTATAATTTTGATAGTGTTGTCCTATTTTAGATGGTTCAAACACTGCATTCCTGTTTATTGATGTTCAGTTTTGATTTCTTAGCATTCCTGAGGATGGTGTAAGTTTGATGTCGGAATTGTTCAGCCATAGGTTTCGGGAGGTTTGGTGCAGCACATTCTAAGGTTCCAGCTATGTCAGTAGTTGTAACTATGCTAGGTTGTATGGCAAAGTACAGATCTAGGTTGAGAATCTTGTTTTCTGTGTCACTTAGTAATCTCAAACTGTAATTGTGAACTACATTTGTAGTTGTATGGTTATCTGTCTTGGTAAGTTTGTTGAATTTTTGTACTTGTTTCTTCTTCATGCTTTCTAGGTTAGATATATAGCATTTGGTGTAAAGGTTTAAGAAATCCAATGCTCTAGTATTTGTGGTGAAAAGTTGTGAACGCTCAGCATATTGTGTTCCAATTGTGTTGGTTATATGATGCTGCTGGTATTGTTGAGAACATTTTTTATCTCTGTAGTTCTGGCAAAAGTAGTTTCTTTGAGTATCAGAAAGTTCGGGATGATGTTCGAATTGCTGCAGCATAGTAGGAAGGTCAGGTGATTGGGGCACTGTGTAAGCTTGGCAAGGTTCTTATTGTAGTAGTTGATATTTCTGATAGAGGTTGGTCCATAACAGCTCTTTAGGTATTCTGTGATAGATTGTTTAGGAAGAGTATTCATGATGAAATTTAGTTGAATGGATGGAAACTGCCTATTGTAGAAACACAGTGTAGAGGACAATATTTTGAAAGTACTTCACCTTTTGTCTTTATGTCAGTATGTGTATGGTATTGTCAGTCTTTATAGTGTTCTGTTGAGATTGGATTGTGGAGAGCATGTTATGATTGGTTAGTTGTTCTTGTTTCTGATTGTCATCCATTCAACTACGTTTCATCATGAATACTCTGCCTGAACAATCTAAGTATACCTACAAAGATAATTTTCGAATAAGTTTTTTGTGGTACCTTATCAAATACCTTGTGAAAATACACCAAATCCATACCCCTACCCCCATCTACATATGCAGTAACCTTTTCAAAGAATGTCAAAAATTAGTAAAGCAACATTTTGCCCTATTGAAACCATGTGTACTATCTAACAAAATCTTAATCTTGCTAAATTACTTTGCAAAGCATCTTGTTTCAGTCTTTCAAAAACTTTGTCCACCATTGATATAAGATTGACAGGCCTATTATTACTTGGACAATTTTAATCACCTCCCTTGAAGAAATGAGTAACATTAGCCAACATCCAATCTTCTGATACCTGCCCAATATTCAAGAACTTAGCCAGTCCTTAACCTTAAGTTCTACAAAACCTTATTCAAATTAGGAATCATGTACGAGAATTAAGTAACAACCTTTGGCTTCTTATCTTAGTCAATAATACTGTGCCACATGTTTAACTCTTAAATGCCTGGGTACACTGATTCAATACAGTTATTGTATAGTTTGTTTTATTGGAATGCAAACAGAAAAAACTTATAAAGTAGTTTGAAATGAACTTTCTACAAAAAATGCAGCTTTTGCAAACAAATCTTATTTTTATACATTTTTATGGATTTGCAGCTTTAAAAATTAGAAAAGATTTCATTTAGATGTACTTCTAAATAATAACTAAATATGTTTATGTTAGTTGTAGACTTCAATTACCGATTTTAATGTCCTTCTACATTGTTGTAAAACTTTCCAATAGTTTTATTTATATATATTTAGTCTCTTGGGGTAGTTTCCAGAAGGAAAGTGTATATAATATTTCAATTCAACTACAATTTGCCTCTCATATCCATTGTTGATTAAATGTGTTGCCCAATACAGTATTAATCAGGCCGGTTGGGGCACAACAAAAAACAATAGTCAGCAGTAGTTGGGACATTTTAAATTTAAACTAAATATAATATTTTTAATACTAATGTCTTATGACGAGTATAACTTATTGTAAACATGTTTCGTCAGTTTAGAAAAAGTGTTACCACCATAATATTGACAATGGTTCTTATACCAATTGCCTTATAATTTTATATTTATAACAATATAACAATTTAGAGTAATTGGATAAACTTTATTTAAAAGTTAGTATTATACTTATATTTTTTGTTATAGTTACGGTATGAAAAAAACAGATATCGTAAGGAAGCAAATTACTATAAAAATAACTTACGTATAGAACACAGACGATGTTTTTTTTTTGGTGGTCTTAGCTTACCTTGGGTTATCGTTTCCTTCGAAGTTTTCCCTTTATTCTTAAGTACCAAATGCATAAAACAGAATCGTTAGGCCTAAACTACCAGACATCCATATGTTTCAGTATTTACGCTATCTGGTGAGCTTTACTCTCATATAAACACACAAAAGGTATATATTAAGTCATAAAACATTTTCACCCTGAAATGACAAAGCAAAAATCCAAAGAATTTTAATACATTTTTAATTCAGTACAACTGATTGTTCACTTGTCTATGCAAGTATGCACATTTTTGTTGTTGTTATGTCAAATAAACACAATTTTTCACTGTTTTTTAAATGTGTCCAATCTGTATATTTTTCACGTAACATTATATATATAGTCAAGCTATCAACTACAGAACTTCCTTTTTTATTGATCAAATTTGCTGTTATTGCAGGTTTACATGTCTGAAACTTGTCGAGAAATTGGGTTTCTCCAAATATATAATAAGAAGGCGAAAATTCACAGTAGTGCGGTATTCTCAAGTGCACTGAAATTCTTCAAGAATGCTCTGTTATGTTAGGAGAATAACAGAGAGCGTATCAAAGAGGAAATCTGAATTCTTTGACTTTTGACTGTGTTTCAAGAAATGAAAGAAACTGGTGACAGCGCATGGCGAATGAAACTATAACCTTTATTCAGATTATAAACATAAGCAAAACGTGTATATTTCTTGTATGTAGGCATACAATGTCCTCCTGTTATATGTAGTGGTATAATTCTTCTTCTTTTTTTTAAGTTATTGATTATTTAGTTTCTACACTGTCATGACGGGAAAACGTGGTCCAAGGTATTTAATATTATCCCATTCTTCAGCTCGTTCTTCTGATAGACGAAATTTTCTACCCACAAGAACATGTACCAGATATCAGTGGCTCTTCTTCTTGAGTCATCAGCTTTAATAAGATGGAAGTCACAGACCTTCACACTGTTGCGTCATCGAGATCACGTGACAATTCTCACGCTCTTTTGTTTCTAGAACTATCATGTACTTTGGCGAATGTTCTACTTCTTGCTAGATATA
>NW_013670502.1:79666-82977 GCF_000517525.1 Limulus polyphemus | reverse complement strand
TCCCCCACTCTACCGTCACATTGGATCTTCCCCCACTCTACTGTCACACTGGATCTTCCCCCACTCTACTGTCACACTGGATCTTCCCCCACTCTACTGTCACACTGGATCTTCCCCCACTTTACTGTCACATTGGATCTTCTCCCACTATATTGTCACATTGGATCTTCACCCACTCTACCGTCACACTGGATCTTCTCCCACTCTACCGTCACATTGGATCTTCACCCACTCTACTGTCACACTGGATCTTCCCCCACTCTACTGTCACACTGGATCTTCACCCACTCTACTGTCACACCGGATCTTCTCCCACTCTACTGTCACACTGGATCTTCCCCCACTCTATTGTCACACTGGATATTCCCCCACTCTACTGTCACACTGGATCTTCCCCTACTCTATTGTCACACTGGATCTTCCCACACTTTACTGTCACACTGGATCTTCCCCCCACTCTAATGTCACATTAGCTCTTCCCCCACTCTATTGTCACACTGGATCTTCCCCCACTCTATTGTCACACTGGATATTCCCCCACTCTACTGTCACACTGGATCTTCCCCTACTCTACTGTCACACTGGATCTTCTCTCACTCTACTGTCACACTGGATCTTCTCCCACTCTACTGTCACACTGGATATTCCCCCACTCTACTGTCACACTGGATCTTCCCCCACTCTACTGTCACAATGTTCTTTGTTCTTATGGTGTGCGTTGATCATTGGAGTTTCGAATTGGTATATTTGTTACTTTAATTTTGTGATTATTTCCACGTTGTGCAACAAATGGATTTTCCTTATCGTGTATTGTGTATTTCAATATATTGATAGCGATGCATTTTATACAGAAACAAAAATCCTATACTCCTTTGGTAAAAATATTTCGCACATAAAATTTTACACTAACTGTGATTTTACATGGCACTTAAAAATTGCCATCATTATAGTGCTGCTTATGTTCAGAATGGTTTCTAAGTCTTTTCATATGTATTTTGATAAATAACGTAATCTTTGATCTAACAAAGAGTAGTAAAAGTACGATAAATGATAATATAAAAAATATCAATTCTGATATAAATGCAGCAAATCTTCAAACAACAGAAAAGAAGCATTTAAAACTTCTAATTCTCCCGTAGAAATCAATTTCTGAGTGTTCGAAATAATTTATAAATATAAATTAACCTCTATATCAGGCAGGTGGCAGCACTGCCTATGCAGAGATGACTCGAATTGTTCATCGAAATGGTATTTTAAATGTCTCTTCAATAGGTCATCAGAACTTTATAATACAATACAGTGTTTCCTTTTATAACAATATCTACGTAATGACAGAATCACAAGTTCTGAAATGTCTGTAAATATTGTAGCAAAAAGTTTGAAGTTCTTGTTCTTCTGCTTATTTTTATTACGTGATAACTCAAAAACCAAAAGAATGGTGTCAACCAATTTCACTGAGGTGACATAGTTTCAAACGGAATATCCTCTCTTATAAGAATTATTAATAAGTAGTAGTAATCTTAAAAAATCATAATTCTAGTGTGAACGATGTTATCATTGCCCCTTGAAGTTAGCTTTCTTACAGAAATTTGTTGTTCCTTTAAAAACCTTAAGTACGGGATGAAACAGGAATTACCAGCCAATAATAGATAAACAATAAATATTACAGTTGGAATCTGAATGTATTTAGAATTTGGTTACGAATACAACCTTCCTATGTTTATTGAAACACTGCATGAAATAAAAGCAAACAGGGGGGAAGAAAAACTGTTAAAAAAAGAAAGTAAATGTATATACGTTCCTATGGGATGATTTTCTTCTCTGTTTTTGATACAATGATAACTAATTTCTTAAGTGTTTTTCCGCTGAGTGTTGTTAGCCTTTTCAATTTGTCTGTCGATATCGGTATCTTTAGATCCTCTTTGTTACATGGTTTGTTTTAGATCCTTGGTGTGTTTTCTGGAGTCTGTTTCATCTGAGCATATTTTCTTTATTCTAATAGCTTGACTGTGGGTAATGTTTCGTTTAGTGTGAGATGGGTGACAGCTTGTATAGTGAATGTATTGTGGTCTGTCTGTAGATTTTTTTTGTACAAGTCAGTGTGTAAAATTCCGTCTTTTAGAAAAACAGTGACGTCAAGAAAGTTGATCTGGGTAGGAGAGTAATAACAGGTAAACTTGATTGTTTGGTGAAAGGAGTTTGTATGTGAGATAAATTATTTAAGTTATTTAAGACCGGCTGTCCAAATGCAAAAAATGTCGTCTATGTAACGTTTCCATGCACGAGGTTTTACAGGTCTTAGTTGTAAAAGCTGGTTTTCAATATGGCCCATAAAAATGTTGACATAATTGGGAGCCATTTTGGTACCCGTTAACCTGAATGTAATGCTCGTTATTGAATTCGAAGCTGTTCAGAGTTAAAACCAGACTGCCAAAATCAGTTACTGTTAGAGATTCTGATTGGTTAGAAAAGATTTAATGAGGACTTTAGAGTTTGTAGTCCCTCGTCATGTGGAATATTGGTGTAAAGGGAAGACATCACGTGGAATATTGGTGTAAAGGGAAGAAACATCCATCGTGCAAAGAAGACTGTTGGGTGGTAACTGTCCGTTAGTATTAATATCTTCTATGATGTTAAGAAAGTGAGTAGTGTCCTTTATGTAAGAGGGGAGGGTCCAGGGAATACATTTTATGTGCTGGTCAACAAAATCGGACAACTTTTCAGAAGCCATATCTATATTAGAAATTATGGGTCGACCAGGATTGTTTGGTTAGTGTATTTTGAGTAAGAGATAAAATCTACCAGGAAAAGCTTGTCTGGGTATCAAATACTGAAAGGTCTCTTTGTTTATTTTACTGTTTTGGAAGAGTTCTTTAAGCTTATCAGTTATGGTCTCAATAAACTGAGTTGTTGGATCATGTGAGAGTTTTTTGTAGAAATTAGTGTCCTCTAGTTGTCCGTTATCTTCCGTGATATAATCATCTTTGTTAAGAATAACAATATCTCCACCTTTGTCTGCTGGCTTTAATATGATATTGTTATTCGAATTAAGATTGTTTAAAGCAGTTCTTTCATTTTGGTTAATATTATTGTGACATTGCTTGGAAGATTATAAGATCCGTATTACTCATTTTCTACTGATTTAATATTACTCTCTAAATGTGGTTCTATGTTTGGTTGAGGTGTCCATAAAGACTTTTCTTTAAAGTTCGGTGTGTTTTGATTTTTTCAGTAGGGTGGGGGTTTGTTGTGAAAACATTCACGAAATCTTAGTTTTCTAGAGAATTCATGAAGGTCAGAAAGAAGTTCGA
>NW_013670502.1:77274-78666 GCF_000517525.1 Limulus polyphemus | reverse complement strand
GTGACGTCAAGAAAGTTAATCTGGGTAGGCGAGTAATAACAGGTAAACTTGATTGTTTTGTGAAAGGAGTTTGTATGTGAGATAAATTCTTTAAGTTATTTAAGACCGGCTGTCCAAATGCAAAATATGTCGTCTATGTAACGTTTCTATGCATGAGGTTTTACAGGTCTTAGTTGTAAAAGCTGGTTTTCAATATGGCCTATAAAAATGTTGGCATAATTGGGAGCCATTTTGGTACCCGTTAACCTGAATGTAATGCTCGTTATTGAATCCGAAGTTGTTCAGAGTTAAAACCAGACTGCCAAAATCAGTTACTGTTAGAGATTCTGATTGGTTAGAAAAGATTTAATGAGGACTTTAGAGTTTGTAGTCCCTCGTTATGTGGAATATTGGTGTAAAGGGAAGACATCACGTGGAATATTGGTGTAAAGGGAAGAAACATCCATCGTGCAAAGAACACTGTTGGGTGGTAACTGTCCGTTAGTATTAATATCTTCTATGATGTTAAGAAAGTGAGTAGTGTCCTTTATGTAAGAGGGGAGGGTCCAGGGAATACATTTTATGTGCTGGTCAACAAAAGCGGACAACTTTTCAGAAGCCATATTTATATTAGAAATTATGGGTCGACCAGGATTGTTTGGTTAGTGTATTTTGAGTAAGAGATAAAATCTACCAGGAAAAGCTTGTCTGGGTATCAAATACTGAAAGGTCTCTTTGTGAATTTTATTATTTTGGAAGAGTTCTTTAAGCTTATCAGTTATGGTCTCAATAAACTGAGTTGTTGGATCATGTGAGAGTTTTTTGTAGAAATTAGTGTCCTCTAGTTGTCGGTTATCTTCCGTGATATAGTCATCTTTGTTAAGAATAACAATATCTCCACCTTTGTCTGCTGGCTTTATTATGATATTGTTATTCGATTTAAGATTGTTTAAAGCAGTTCTTTCATTTTGGTTAATATTATTGTGACATTGCTTGGAAGATTTTAAGGTCCGTATTACTCATTTTCTACTGACTTAATATTACTCTCTAAATGTGGTTCTATGTTTGATTGAGGTGTCCATAAAGACTTTTCTTTAAAGTTCGGTGTATTTTGATTTTTTCAGTAGGGTGGGGGTTTGTTGTGAAAACATTCACGAAATCTTAGTTTTCTAGAGAATTCATGAAGGTCAGAAAGAAGTTCGAGCTCATTAACATAGCTGTTATTTGAGCAGAAGTTGAGATTGTTACTAAGAAGATTGATTTCTGCTTCAGAGAGAGCTATGTGTTCATCGTTATCTGTATGTTTTATGAGGTCACTGTTATTTTCAACAGATTTGTTAGATTGAGAAGGCTTATGGTATTAGAGGGTGAAGTGTTTTTTAAACGTTTTTTTTTAGGCTGTTCATTGTGGGA